>NC_057804.1:76042952-76110893 GCF_018294505.1 Triticum aestivum
CAACAGGCCGGATCTATGACATCAATGCAAACCCGACGATCACCTCCTCCTCGGCGACGGCTTCACCATTGAGATCCTCAAACGGCTCCGCACGCTCGGGGTCAAGGAGCATGTTCTCGTGGTGCTCATTCTCAATCATGTGCACGCTCTCCATGGACGATATCTAAGTTTGCGAGCAGTGGGGCCACAACAGCGGCATCGGCACACTCAACCTCGAACATTGCCTCGGCCATGCGGTGCTCCGCCTCCATGGCTTGCGCGTAGTGGTGCTACTCCTCCGGCTCAATGTCGTCGCCCCCATCCCTCGCACCCGACGGTGGCGAACTAGGCAACGGAGTCAACCTCCATCATGTCTTCTTCCCCCTCCGAGCTGGACTCCAATGAACTTGGAGGTTGGCTGATAGCAATGCTGGCCACGTGTTGGGCCTCAGGGCGATCCAGCTTGAGATGCGCGTACCAAGTCATGCGGTAGCATGCCTTGGCAAGCTCAAATGGGGACCACAAAACAGTTGACGTTGGCGCGGGGACAAGGAGCTCAAGCGGCATGGACGAAGAGGCATCAAAGAGGAGGAGGCGGGCTCATATGAGGACGATGGCGATGTGCAGGACACCAGCTCGAGCGAGGATAGCGATGGTACGGGGATCTTGATGGGATGGCGATGACAACGATCGAGGTCAGGGATAACAACTTGGATTCCGACAGGGACGACAACGATGGCCGAGGGTGCGGACAAGGAGGCACTAATGAGGAGCATTGTCGATTCCCTTGCCATGGAGGGGAGCTCGATCCCGCCTCTGCCACGGGGCTAATTGGGGGCGGCAATGATACGTTTTAAATGTATCTATATTTTTTTATTGTTTAGTGCTATTATATTAACACTTTTATATACTTTTTATAGAAAATTATATTACTTTTCTGGACTAAGTTATTAATTTAGTGTCCAGTGTCAGTTCATATTTTTTGCTTGTTTTTTGTTTCGCGTGAAATAAATATCTACAGAGGTCAAAATCACTTGCCGATTTAATACGATTTTTTTGGGCAACGAAGGACCCTAGAAGCTTCGGGGGAGATCAAGAGGAGCTGGGGGGGCATACGCGTCACCCAGCGTAGCCAGGGGTGTATGGCACGCCGATAGGCTATGTGGGACCCACCTACCTCGCCCTGCATTGATTCCACCACCATAAATCCTATAAATACTGAAACCATCCGCCATATTTTTAGTAGAATTTTATCGCCGCCAGAAGTTCTTGCTTAAAGAAGATTCAATCTGGAGGCCGGTTCCGGAGCTTTGTCGGAGGGGGATCCATTGTCGGATCCTTCTTCATCAACCTTATTGCCTCCATGATGTTGTGTGAGTAGTTCCATAAGGACGTTTGAAAAAGCATGGAGCCCCCATGTTTGGTTTTTGTAATTGATGACAATACCTATTTACTAATGGTTGCCTTGAGCTATATTTGAAGGGTTTGTCCATAGACATTTCTTGAAGTCCATTTGTTGGTTTCAAGGAGATTATGTGATGACCAAGGTGCTAGTCAAGGTATTATACAAAGATTGGTCATAGAGAAGACATGATACAAGGTTGATCAAGACTAAGTCAAAGAGTGAATCAAGTTGGTCAACACACAAAGTGTACAAGATGTATCGAGAGGGATCAAGTGATCCCATGGTATGGTAAGCATTGTCCATTACACTTTGTGTACTAACCCATGATCTACTTGAGAGTTCTTTGTGGGGTTAGATATGTTTCCATGGGCGTGCATGAACATGAAGATATGATATAACCCATGGAGGATGACATCAAGTGGTGATCATCATCAAGGTTGCGGTGTGCAAGTTCAAGTGGATATCATGAAGAGATCAAGTGCTTGAAGCTTGTCGTCCATTGTGGTGACAATGGACTTGTGAAGATGTGACAAAGAGTGTCTCACCCATAGTGGAGTATGGGGGAGCAATATACTTGTCTTCATCGAGCCTGCGCAATCAAGAAAGGTGGTCCAACTTGAGAAGGTCAAGATCGTCATCATCTAGCTCAAGTGGATGATACGCAAGGAAAATGTTTTTCCTTGATAGGTTTTCATTTTACCGGTCACATGGTGTTAGTTGGGAGACCGGGTTATAGGATCGATTGCTGCACTATCAAGGGGAGCTCTGGATAGAGTAGCTTGATCATATCGTTCGTAGAGAGCCCAAACCATTGCATTCTTGGCATCATCTTTCTTGGTTCTTGTTTGGCTTTTATCCTTGTGAGTTTTGGAGCTTGTGGTCATCTTCATGACAAGCTTGAGTTCATCGAGAATGGATTTCGTTTGCATCATCTCTTGTGTTTTCGATGTTGGAGTTTATGCCGGATCTTCACTGATGGAGGTTTCACACCTCTATATCATAGGCATATCTCTCTTGCCACATTTCCAATCGTGATTTGACAGCTCTTGTTGTTAGCTTTCTATCAAGCTTGAGTTCATTTAAATTAGAGTCCATTTGCAAAGCTTATGGCAGTGTTAGTGTTGGGGCCTCCATATGTTTTGCTTGGGCAATTTTATTCACCCAAGCGGTAGCACTCGGTACCACGGTAGTACCACTTGCGGTACTTCCGATGTGGACTACCGCAACCACTACCACTTGGGAAATGTCCTATGTGCATGTTTCTGCTGCCTGTTTTCTTTAAGCGGTAGTACTACTCCCCGAGCAGTAGTACCGCTTGCGGTACTTCCGCTATGGACTACCGCAGCCACTACCACTTGGGAAATGTCCTTTGTGCATGTTTCTGCTTCCTGTTTTTTTAAGCAGTAGTACCGCTCAAGCGGTAGTACTGCTCCCTGCTACTTCTTGAGCTTGTGTTAGTGTTTCCCTTGAAGATGATAGGTGATGCAACAAAGTAGAGATAAGTATTTCCCTTAGTTTGCGAACCAAGGTATCAATCCGGTAGGAGGTACAAGCAAGTCTCCAATCTATGCACCTGCATAAACAATCAAACATTTGCACCCAACGCGATAAAGGGGTTGTCAACCCTTCACGTTCACTTGCAAGGATGAGATCTGATAGAGATAGATATAAAATATTACTAAAACGTAAAACAAAGTGAAAACAAATAAATTGCAGCAAAGTATTTTTGGGTTTTTTGGTTTATAGATCTGAAAATATATGATGGAAAATAGACCCGGGGGGCATAGGTTTCACTAGAGGCTTCTCTCTTGAAAGAAAACACACGGTGGGTGAACAAATTACTGTCGAGCAATTAATAGAAAAGCGCAAAGTTATGACAATATACAAGGCAATGATTATGAATATAGGCATCACGTCCGTGTCAAGTAGACCGAAACGATTCTGCATCTACTACTATTACTCCAAACACCGACCAACTCCTGCCTGCATCTAGAGTATTAAGTTCATAAGAACATAGAAACACTTTAAGTAAGATGACATGATGTAGAGGGAGAAACTCAAGCAATATGATGAAACCCCCATCTTTTTACCCTTGATGGCAACAATACAATACGTTCCTCGCTATCCCTACTTTGTCACTGGGTGAGGACACCGCAAGATTGAACCCAAAACTAAGCACCTCTCCCATTGCAAGAAGAACCAATCTAGTTGGCCGAACCAAAACAATAATTCGAAGAGAAATAAAAAGAGATTTAATCATGCATAAAAGAGTTCAGAAAAGACTCAAATAATATTCATAGATAATATGATCATAAATCCACAATTCACGGATCTCGACAAACACACTGCAAAAGAATATTACATCGGATAGAACTCTAAGAACATCGAGGAGAACATTTGTTGGTGCAATGATAGGCCCCTTATGTTTTGGAGTTTGTCGACATAAACAGTTTGGGACTTATGTGTTTGCTAGTGCACATAGAGTAACAGGTCCCTGGATTAATCGAGGAGTTTGATGAAAACGATGAAGATAATCTCCCTACGCAGCAGCTAAGGTTATTACTGAAGATAAAGCTAACAAGAGTGACCCCTAAAAATTGCTGAAGACCAAGCAATTGGTTCGGTGATTGTTCGAAGCAAATGACTGCGCTCGAGGAGGTTTGAATAAGAAGTGAAGACATAGCATTTATTTCATTGTTCTTCTTCTTTCATTGAGTCATAGGACAACCATATTATTAAGAGGGGTATAGTGTTTCAAAGCTTTGATTCTCTGATGCTAAACCCAAACCTATGAAAGCTGTGAGAGAAATCTCTTTGTGCTCCGAGCAAATACTTGCCAGTAAGGGACTGTGATTTTCTTTGCTGTGAGAGATTTGACTCGGACCAAGGAATTAGCATTACTTGTCTCTCAAGTAATGTTACCGTTGCTCCAAAATCTGATCGTTGTGAACGTGTCGGTTGGCCATTGGCTGGACCTTGTGTCCAAAATGGTCATTTCCCATCTCGGAAGGTTGCGGCTATAAATAGCCACCCCACACCGGCTTTTTCTAGTGACTGCTCTGTTTGATTCTGAGAAGATTGTTGAGCAACCCCCTCTGTGAGCGATTTGAGTTTAAAATCCACTAAGAGAAGAGACAAAGAATTAGATAGTGGTTCAGCATCACTGCAATCTAAGTTTAGTACGACCCGCCTATTACTCTTGAGAGCTGCAAACTCTCTAGATGGTTAGGTGTCAAGTTCTTTAGAGACCAAGAGTCATTGTGGTTCTCGAATAAGAACTATGTAAATGTTAGGATAATGCCTTCAAGTATCTACCACGAGTGATCGACATCGGTTGACGAATTGATTGTCGAGTAGAATAGGGTGAAGAGAGTTTATCTTCCGTGTTAAGTCACAACCCCTCCAATCAGACGTAGTCCTTGTGTAGAAGGAAGAACTGGTCGAACAAATACCTTGTCGCCATCGAGCATCTTCGATTACCTCTGTTACTCAAGTTTACCTTTGATGCATTCTATTCGTGTAATTTACTTTGACGCGTGCTTTAGTTTTCCTTCGGTTATCTCCTGTAGTTCTTCTTAGTCTATTTATAGTTTATTCCACTGCTGGGTTCTAAGAGATTTAAGTTTTCCGAAGAAAATTTAAAACTCTTTTGACCCCCCCTCCTGGTATACATACTTCGTTCCAACAATTGGGATCAGAGCAAGGTACTCCTTGACTCTGCTCATTTCAGTCTAACGACTTTGGAGTTTAAGTATGTCTTCAGTGAACTACAAGTCGCATCTCAAGATTCCCATATTGATGGGACGGACTATCCCTTCTGGAAAGATAAGATGAAGATTCGTCTTCGAGCTATTGATGATGATATGTGGAACATGGTGCATACCGGGTTCACAGTTGTTATTCCTCAAGCTCCTACTGATGAAGAAAAGAAGCTTATTCAACTAGATGCTCAAGCCAAAGATGAAATTGGTGGCCATCTCTCTCGAGCTCAACTCCTTCGGTATCGCCAGTGTGAAATCGCGAAGGAGTTGTGGGATGTCCTCAAAAAGATCAATGAAGGAGTTTCAACTCAGAAAGAAGCTCGAATTGATACTCTTCGGGCGAAGTTTAATCGCTTCAAGCGAATCCGAAATGAAAGTTGTCAGCAAACCTTTGATCGCCTCAGTGACATAGCAAATGAACTTCATGGACTCGGTGCCAAAGATATCACTGAACATGAAGTTTTGAAGAAGCTGCTACGATCTCTTGATACTTCATTTGACACGCTTGTTCTGATGATTCAATTTCAAAAGCCTCAACTCTGCTGATGTTATGGAAAGGCTGAACACTCACGAGGAATAGGAAGAGGATAAAACAGATCTGTACGACTCAACTCAATGCAAAAATCATGCTCTCAAGGTTGGAACCGATTCCTCTTCCGATGGAAATGCCGAAGAAGATTCAGATGATCCAGCATGTCTTAGCAAAGATCTCGCACTAATCATGAAACGATTCCAATGTTTCCACAAGAAGAGCCAGTTTCAGAAAAGAAGTTCAAGCAACTCTGGGGGTTCAAAATCTTCCAAACCTGCCGGAGAATACACCTATTTCAAGTGCAAAAAGTCTGGACACTTCATTTCAGACTGCCCTCTCCGGGAAGCTGAGATTCGTGCTAGAGGGAGATATGATTTGAGAAACTATCGAAGCAAAGGCAAGAGCAAGAACTACGACTCCGATGATGAGAAGAAAATAAAGAAATTCTTCAAGAAGAAGGATAGCTCCACCTCAAAGTCATCGTCAAAATCTTCCTCAAACAATCCTTCCAAGTCATCCTCCAACCTCAAGAACACTTCTCACAAGGCAAAGGCTTACATCGGCAAGTAAATGGATTCTGAAGAAGAAGAATCGTCAGGTTCCGAAGAAGAAGAAGAATCCGATGAAGATTCCGGCATGGCTGGCATAGCATGTGCCTCCTCTACTGCGACAAACTTCTTCGGAAATCCTTCAAGTGATGATGAATCTCCTGCATACTGCTTCATGGCCAAGGCTTTGAAAGAAAAGATATCCTTGAAACATCATAAGGTTCACTCCAGTGATCAATATTCTTCTGATGAGGATGACCATGCTAAGTTGATCAAAATTGCGAATATTCATCAAAATTCTCTTGAGAAAATTGAGAAACCCTCAGGAAATCTAAAATGCTGTTGGTTGAGGAGATGGAGAAAAACCAGTCCCTTACCGAAGAGTATTTCACTCTCAAGTCACAAATGGATGAACTCTCAACTCGTCATGATTTTCTCTCAGAAGACCACGAAAGATTGACCTATGATTACCTAAAAAGGAAACAGGAACTCGAGGCGCTGGGAGAGGCTCATGAGGATTTGATGAGAGAAAATTCTCTTCTCACCCAACAACTCAAGGAGAAACCTGAAGTGTTTGAGCCACCATGTTTAAAATGTCTTGAAAGAAACAATGCTGAATCTAATGCCGAATCATCTGCGAGTGCTAACCCCTGAATCAAGGAAAATAGTTATGTTTCTGATGAGAATGCTAGGTTGAAGGATCTTCTTCAGGTGGGAATGTTCAAATCTCTCAAAGGGCACCAAACCCTTTGTGATGTTCTGAAGAAATCCATTCTTCACTAAAATCCCAGAAAGGAAGGTATCAATTTCGAAAGAAAACTGAATAAAGATGGTACTTAGTGGGAACCACATCAATATCCCCAGACAGTATGGGTCCCTTCAAAGAGCAAAATGCTCGACCCTGCATTACTTTCCGGATATGACTCTCCTATTCCTGAATATCCTGACAATGATTCCCTGGACAACTACAAGTTGTTCAAAGACCAACATGGTGAAACAATTGCTCTCTATGTTGGACCGAACAACAGAAATGTCCCTCCCAAAGAGAACTATTTGGGTGCCAAAGAAAATTGTTGATGCTTTGCCAGTTTCTGTTCAACTAACCATGCAGGCTAAAAGGATTTGATAGAATGAATATATGCATACAGGAAACAATCACTATGCTCATTCATCTGGAAAGAATTTTAATGCTTACTCTTTCAATTATGCTCACTCCTCATCGAGTAACAACTATGCTTATCGAAAGAAAACCTATCATGCTCGTTCATTTGTTTCGAAGCCACCTGCAAAGATGGGGGTGGTTAAGAAAGCCTAATTCTTCTGTAGGACTATGTCTCCGGGTGTACTGAATGTATTATGGATAGTGGATGCACTAGTCATATGACCGGAGACAAGTCGTTGTTTGTCGACCCCAATTTAACTGCTTCTCCTCTAAAGTATATCACTTTTGGCGACAACAACAAAGGCAAGGTAATTGGGCTAGGTAAAATTGCTATATCCAAGGACAAATCTATTGATGTTGTGCTTATTGTTCAATCCCTTGGACTCAATCTTATGTAAGTTGGCAAGCTATGTGATTTAGGCATGCTAGTCTTATTTTCTATCACCAAATGCATTGTCTTCATGGCCTCTGATCATTCCTTCGTCTTTGAGGGAATTAAAAAAGGGTGATCTTTATATTGTGGATTTCTCTAAGGGTCTGTCAGTCGAAACTTGTTTGCTTGCAAAAGCAATTGAAGGATGGCTATGGCACCATAGAGTTGGTCATGCAGGTATGAGAAATTTGCAAACTCTGGTGAAGAAAAATCATCTTCATGGCATTCCTGATGTAAAATTCGACAGGAATCGTCTATGTGCTGCTTGCAAAGCTGGCAAATTGGCTAAGAAGCATCATTCATCAAAGACAGTCATGACCACAACAAGACTGTTGGAAATTCTTCATATGGATTTATTCGGTCCTCAAAATTATGCAAGCTTCAGTGACAGTGACTACAGTCTAGTTATTGTTGATGATTTATCTCGATACACTTGGGTATTATTTCTCGAAGACAAGACTAGTACTCAAGATATCTTCAAAAGCTTCGCTTTGAAGGCCCAGAATGAATATGACGTGCGAATTAAGCATGTCAGAAGTGACAATGGAACTGAGTTAAAAAATACTCATATTGCTGAATTTCTCGATGATCATGGTATCACTCATGAGTTCTCTTCTGCTTACACTTCTCAACAAAATGGAGTTGTTGAACGAACGAATAGAACTCTCATTGAAATGGCAAGAACAATGCTTAGTGAGTATAAAACTCCCATTCATTTCTGGGTTGATACTATTACATTGAATGTCATGTTATCAATCGTGTTTATCTTCACAAGTTCCTTAAGAAAACTTCATATGAGCTTATCACTGGCAAGAAACCTAATGTTTCTTATCTTCATGTTTTTGGTACACCTTGTTATATTCTTGATATGCATCATTCTTCCAAGTTTGCACCTAAGGCACATGATAATTTCTTCTTGGTTATGGCTCAAACTCGCATAAATATCGAGTCTATAACTCTCATCACATGAAAGTACAGTTTGATGAATCTAACGGCTCTCAAAAAGAGCACCAGCCAAATGTGATAGATGAACAGCTGATTTCGGATGCTATTCGGAAAATGACCATTGGGAGTGTTAAGCCTGTTGAAGGAAATGCACCAGAATCATTTGATGATGATGCTCCCATGACTCAAAGCAGAACTCGTCAAGCCACTGCCAAAGAAAATGCTTCTCCGAATTGAAATAGAAATCAAGATCAAAATGGCAATCCTGAAGGAAATGATGACACAAATGCTGCTGCTGATGATAATGACCATCACGAAGAAAATGCTCATCCTTGTGTGGCAAATCGAGTTGATCCCTCACTAATTCACTATGAAATTGAGAATCCAGGTTATCGACCCACAACTCGTTCGTTGTAGGATCTTGAAGTATGTCTAGAGGGGGGGTGATTAGACTACTTAACCAAATAAAAACTTAACCTTTTCCCAATTTTAGTCTTTGGCAGATTTTAGCAAACTTAGCACAAGTCAAGTAATCTTAACACAATTCAAGCAAGCATGCAAAGAGTATACGAGCAACGAAAAATAAAGCATGCAACTTGCAAGAATGGAAAGGGAAGGGTTTGGAGAATTCAAACGCAATTAGGAGACACAGTGATTTTTGAGCCGTGGTTCCGATAGGTGGTGTTATCGTACATCCACGTTGATGGAGACTTCAACCCACGAAGGGTAACGGCTGCGCGAGTCCACGGAGGGCTCCACCCAACAAGGGTCCACGAAGAAGCAACCTTGTCTATCCCACCATGGTCGTGCCCACGAAGGACTTGCCTCACTAGCGGTAGATCTTCACGAAGTAGGTGATCTCCTTGCCCTTGCAAACTCCTTGGTTCAACTCCACAATCTTGTCGGAGGCTCCCAAGTGACACCTAGCCAATCTAGGAGACACCACTCTCCAAGAAGTAACAAATGGTGTGTTGACGATGAAATCCTTGCTCTTGTGCTTCAAATGATAGTCTCCCCAACACTCAACTCTCTCTCACATGATTTGGATTTGGTGGAAAGAAGGTTTGAGTTGAAAGCAACTTGGGGGAGGCTAGAGATCAAGATTCATATGGTAGGAATGGAATATCTTGGTCTCAACACATGAGTAGGTGGTTCTCTCTCAGAAATGCTAAGTTGGAAGTGTAGGTTTGTTCTGATGGCTCTCTCCACGAATGAAGAGGAGGTGGAGGGGTATTTATAGCCTCCACACAAAATCTAACCATTACACACAATTTACCAATCTCGATGGGACCGAATTGAGAAACTCGGTCTGACCGATTCAGTAAACCTAGTGACCGTTAGGGTTTTCGGTGGGACCGACATGCAACTCGGTAGGACCGATATGGTTAGGGTTAGGGCATAACGTAATCTCAGTGAGACCGATTACACAAACTTGGTGGGACCGATTTTGGTAGTAAGCTAACTAGAGAGTTGGTCAGATAAACTTGGTGGGACCGGTTCGCTCATTTCGGTGGGACCGAAATGTTATGAAAAGGAAACAGAGAGTTTACATTGCAATCTCGGTGGGACCGATCGCTCATCTCGGTGGTACCGAAACGTTACAAAGGGAAACAGAGAGATTACAATCCCATCTCGGTGAGACCGAGATCCCTATCGGTAAGACCGATTTGCCTAGGGTTTGTGGCAGTGGCTATGACATCTGAACTCGGTGGCGCCAGATAGAAAGAATCGGTGGGGCTGAGTTGGACTTTAGGTTTGGGTCATATGTGGATGTGGGAAAGTAGTTGAGGGTTTTGGAGCATATCACTAAGCACTATGAAGCAAGAACCTCATTAAGCAACACCTCATCCCTCCTTGATAGTATTGGCTTTTCCTATAGACTCAATGTGATCTTGGTCACTAAAATATAAAATGTAGAGTCTTGAGCTTGAAGCTTAAGCCAATCCTTTTATCCTAAGCATTTTGAGGGGTCCACTTTTCTCATCCATGCCATGCCATTCATTGAGCTTTCCTGAAATATTTGTCTTGGAATAGTATTAGCTCAATGAGCTATATGTTGTTAGGAATTACCAAAACCACCTAGGGATAGTTGCACTTTCAATCTCCCCCTTTTTGGTAATTGATGACAACATATAGATCAAAGCTTCGACAAATGATAATAAGATTTAAAAACATTATCGCTTTGAGAAGTATGTGAAATGTGAGAGCTCCCCCTAAATTTGTGCATAGTTTAATATTTGCTTTGGACTGCAAATGCACATAGAGTTAGGTTCATGAGTTATTCTCCCATGTCACATACATCTTGGTGGAGCGCTCAAAATGATAATAATTAAAATACAGGCACTCATCACCAAGCAAAGTGAATGATCATATAGATATAAAAGGATAATGTCATCCAACAAGCATTAATGTAGCATATGATCAAACACATGATCATCATAGTATCACACAGGCAGTAAAGTATCTAAAGCAAGCGAAAGCAAACAAAGTTCAACCACAAAGACAAGAGAGAACAAAATCAAACTATCTCTCTCGAAGCCTATAATCTATACATTTTTCTCCCCCTTTGGCAACAAGTTACCAAAAAGTTCCTCGAAAATGCATAGTTCTATGTCGTCTCTCAGGCTTGGTCTTGATGTGGTGGTGTAGATATGACTCCAAGCACGAAGGCATCAGTTGATGAAGTTGGAGCTAGTGGAGTAGATGCTGGAGCTGGTGGCACTGAAGCTGTAGCAGGTGCAGATGAAGTTGCTCTTGTGTCTGTCACATGCACAACAACTGATGTCTGAGCTCTAGGCACTCTAGCAAATGCCTCAGTGGTTGTCTTGCCCTTCCTCTCCTGCATGTCATCCTGGAGTTGCTCAATAACAGACTGGATCTCAGTTACCTTCACATCCAAGTCATAGAACTTCCGCTCCATGATCCTCTCCAGGCTCTCCTGGTTTTGAGTCGGGGTGGCCAACCCTTTCTCAATCCTTAGAGTGGATGCTATCAAGTAGCCAAGATGATCTTGCTTGCTCTTCAGGAAGTACTCAGATGCCTCATTAATTGTTGGCATCTTAGCAGCCTTCTCAGTCCTTGCCTTCTCCTTCTTTGCTTGTGCTTGCACAGAAGATGGTTCATCTTCATCCATAACCACTTGGTTGTCCTCAAAATCTGGATAGATAGGCATGTGATCCTTGTCCAACAAGTATGTGCCAATGCCCATCTTGGAGTTAATCAGCTCCTGGATCTGTGGGGCATACCCACAGCTTCTCTTCTGGTCTGCAGTTGTCCTCTTGATAGTTTCAACAATGAGGCTCATGACCTTGAACTTTTGAGGCACATCAAATAAGTGTAGCAGATTAATAGCATGGCCTCTGATCATGTTATGATCACCTGTCTTGGGAAAAAGTGTGTGCCTGAGGATCCAGTTGATGGTTGGCAGTCCTGACAGAAGGAAATGTACAGATCCAAACTTGTGTGTTTCAACTGCAGCATCTGGGATCTCCTTGTACATGTGTGCCATAGTGTTGTGATTCATCTTCTTCTTGGCATAGACATCCAAGTCATCCTCTTTCTCCTTTGGTGCATTGATCAGATTGGCCCATTCTTCAATAGTAGACTGGTACCTTGTACCTTCAGACATCCATACTATTCTGCCATCTGGATAGAAGTGTGATGTGGAGTAGAATTGCATTATGATCTCATCATTCCACTTTGTGAGCTTCTGCCCAACAAACTTATCCACTCCACAACCCTTGAAACTGTCAAACACTCCAGGGTAGTGTTCTTCATTTTCCTTGATGTATTTCCAATCTACCCATCTCATATCACAGACTATTGGTTTCTTGTCCAGCAGCACTGTCTCATAGAAATCCTGTTGTTCCTTTGTATGGAACTTGTAGTCCATAGCAGTTCTCCTCCTGGCTGCATAAGGATCAGTCAACCTCCACTGTCTGAGTCATGCATCCTTTCTTAGCTTCATGTTCTCAGCAACAGGATGAGCATCGTTATGATCTGGAATTTTAGGCTTCAACTTTCTCAGAACATGCTCTTCATCTTCTTCTTCTTCAGCAACAACTTCAGGCACTGGGGCCTTGTTCTTCTCAGCAGCTGGGATGTTCCTGGTATTCCTCTTTGGTGCAGTCTTGGGCTTGGAAGCAGCCTTAGGTGCTTCTTTGGGCTTTGATGAAGCACCCCCTGACCTGATGGCATCACCCATGAGCTTCTGAGCTTTGGGAGCTGGAGCAGCAGCCTATTCTTCTTCCTCTTCCATCATGGAAGGCTTTCCAACAACCCTGGCCATGGTCTTCTTGACCCTTTCCTTCCTCTTCTTTTCAATCACTTCTGGCTCCTTGGGTTATGATCTCTCAGTTTCCTGAGTTGAAGCTCTGACTTTCAGCATAGTAGTCCTCTTGGCATGGACTTTCCTGTTCAGTCCTGGCTTGGTGGCTGAAGCAGTGCCATATTCCTTCTTGAGCACTTTCCTGGATGTGGATTCATCCTCTTCTGCCACATAGTCTTCACCTCTGAGTCTAAAGTTTTCTTCTTCCTGTTCCTGGTGGCAACTTTGGGTAAGTTGCTTGGGGTGCTCCTGCTGCCATCATCTGAGGAACTAGAGGGACTAGTGCCCTCACTCATAGGAACCCGCTCCTCTTCCCTATTCTGGCTGTCACTCTGATTAGACATGTTGCAAACACTGACTGTTGACCCTGTGAATAGATATAGATGATATAGAGGGGATGAGCATCACAAAAATACAGAGGTTCTGCAAAAGAATGAGTCAAAAACTTAGTTTTAGTTTTCCACAGAAAGCATTTCGGATCAACTGATTTGTAAGCTCGGTGATACCGAAGCAGCTTTAGGAACCTAAACTAGTGAACTCGGTCAGACCGAGTCACAGTTCGGTGGCACTGAGACTGCTAGGGTTTCACAAAGTTCTGAATTCGGTCACACCGATTTGCAATTCTCGGTCAGAACGAGAATTACATGTGCAATGGCCTTAGCCAAATCGGTGGAACCGATTTCTACAACTCAGTGGGTCCGAGATGGTTTCGGCGGAAACCTAACCCTAAATTTTCAATCCAAACCTAATCTACGGATTGTTTTGACTGGATGAAATAGTTTCAATCGAGGCAAGATTCATGACGAACACAATGTGCTAGGAATCAGATAGGGATAGCACAGTGATCGAGTCCATACCCTAGCTCGGCGATGGACTCGCTACGGCGGCAACGGTGGAGTTGATTCCCATTGACGACGGCGGAGACTAGCGGCGGGAGGCGGCTGGTGACGAGGAGGACGATCCGGAGACCCTAGAGGCATAGCGGGCTTTAGCGTGGGCGAAAGTGTTCGAAGAAATTTCCAAAAAAATTGCCCGTGGGTATATATAGCCCGACCCTGTCGGTGTGACCGAGTGGAACAACTCGGTGGCACCGAGATGCATTACTGCAAGTTGTTACTGCAACACAGTGAGACCGAAATGTTCAAATCGGTTGCACCGAGATTGAAAACCTAGATCGACTTAGTGATCTCGGTATGACCGAAATGGAAGAATCGGTCAGACCGAAACGCACAAGGAAGTTTTGGAAGTTTAAGTCTATGACGAATCGGGGACTCCAAGTGCTCCTCACACAGAGTGGTTCGAATCTGACTTGATCAAATTTTGTGATGTAGCATGAATAGAGTTTGAGACAAGAAAAGCATAGATAGCTAGAGAAGGTTCTTAGGCATTCTTGTCCATCCACTTGGCCAAAAGAAAAAGAAGCCAAACAAGCAAAACTACAAGTGGATGTCCTCGAATGAGTAAAATATGCAACCAACATGCTCACACAATAAAATGACAAATGAAATATGTGGCAAAGCATGCACAACCAATTCTACCATCTATCAAGCAATTGGCGATGACTAGGTCATCTATATATGAGTATATTGACTTAGGAGTCAAATGTGAACATTTGATCATAGGTCATACTCATCATTTAAGCTCAAGTGGGGTTACCACTTTTACATAATGCATTGATGTGTTCACACCATTAGGGTTGCTTTAACTCATTTCTTAGAGTAAAGCTCCCCCTAGATGTGAGATCCCCCCTTAGAGGGATGAACTAACCTTGGGTTTTGTCGATGATGACTTCATGTAGGTGTTGAAGATGTGGATGCTTAATGTTGATGTAGACCAATTGGAGCAATCCTTTGGAGTGAGTTGCACTTTCAATACCTACACGGGTTAGTCCCATAAGGAACAAACAAGGATATCCATAGACATAGAGTGATGCACACACAAGATGATGTCTATGAAAGCATTTGGTTACCTTGTCCCTTGTCTTACCAACAAGAGGGTTTGTGACTCCATGAACTAGTGCAAGATGTGGAAGTTGATCGCACTTGTCCTTGCCAAAATGATATGAGTGAAGTTTGTTGGTGGAGTCACCCTCAAGAACTCTCTTGTTCTTCTTCTTCGGGATCCACACCATGTTAATGGGAATCCTTGGAGTTGTAGTCGTACTTGATGAAGTAGAAGTTGACGTAGTCTTGGGAACCCACTTGACCAAGGCCTTGGGAGCTTCTTCAAATGCATCAATCTCCTCTTGAAGCTCATCCTTGCCTTTTTGCTTGTGGTCTTGTGGTGGAAGATCATCTTGAGCTTGTGTCCCTTTGAAGGAAGTAGGACCATACTTCTCTTGTTGAGGAACAAACTTCGTCTTGGGGTATTGATCTTCTTCCCACTCAACTCCATTGGCATTGAACTTTCGTTCAAAACCAACACCTTGGTTCTTCTGGTGCCTTCCTTGCTTGCGTACAATTTCCTCGAATTGCTTACTCCCGGTAAGGGAGTCCCGGACTAGGGGGTGTCCGAACAGCCGAACTATCATCATTGGCCGGACTCCAAGACTATGAAGATACAAGATTGAAGACTTCGTCCCGTGTCCGGATGGGACTTTCCTTGGCGTGGAAGGCAAGCTTGGCGATACGGATATGTAGATCTCCTACCATTGTAATCGAATCTGTGTAACCCTAGCCCTCTCCGGTGTCTATATAAACCGGATGGCTTTACTCCGTAGGAAAAAACAACAATCATACCATAGGCTAGCTTCTAGGGTTTAGCCTCCTTGATCTCATGGTAGATCTACTCTTGTAACACACATCATCAATATTAATCAAGCAGGACGTAGGGTTTTACCTCCATCAAGAGGGCCCGAACCTGGGTAAAACATCGTGTCCCTTGTCTCCTGTTACCATCCGCCTAGACGCACAGTTCGGGACCCCCTACCCGAGATCCGCCGGTTTTGACACCGACATTGGTGCTTTCATTGAGAGTTCCTCTGTGCCGTCGCAATCAGGAAGGATGCCTTTTCCCGTCTTTAAAGACGGCGCCGTCGTCAAGGGAGCTTTGGCCGCCGGCCAAACTATCCGGCTAGGTGGTTTTCTTATGACCGCCTGTTCGGCCACTGCTCCGACGATGACCTCTCAGGTCATCAAAAGCGATCTTCACGTCAGCTCGGAATTCACCGAGCAGCTAGATCCGATGGAGCTCTCCTTCGTAAACGAGCTCTTGGATCGCATCGCCGCCCTGGGAGTCGCTACAGACTACGATCAGATTGGGCTTAAAACCGGTCTGAGAGAAATTAACTCTCCCCAGGCTACCCACCACGTTATTGTGGTAGAGGAACAATGCGACGACTCTTCTTCTATGTTAAAAACCAGCTATGTCCGGATTCCCGATCCCTCCATGCCGGATTCCCGCGGAGGGATGGACGTCAATCAAATACTGAACCTAAAGTCAGGCATCGGACCAGATTTGTTGGAAAGCATCCAACCAACCAAGCCTCCAAATCCGGAAACTTCTTGGCCTTTGAGCCTCAGATCGGGCGGGGTTCCGAACTTAATTCCACCCGCCCACCCAAACATAAGCGATCTATCTCAAATACGGCAAGAGCCCGATGAAACAGTACATCATTACTGGGCCAGATTCCTCCTGGTTATGAACAGGATAAAGGACTGCCGTGAAGAAAGCGTGATTTCAATTTTCTGCAACAATTGCACGGACAAGGGAATCATAAACGCCATAAGTCGTCGCGAAGTTACACGCTTCACCGACCTAGCGACCATTGTACAAAAATACTGTGCGATGGAGAGTGCCTGGAAAACCGAAACCAGGTTTTGGGACAATCCGGCCCTGAATACAACCCCAGTCCGAAATAAAAGGGTGCGTCATACTCAAGCACCTGGATTAAAAACCAAAAAGCAAAAACCCCTAAAGGGCACGGAACCGTACTGGAGGGATGGCTCAACGGACCCTGCAAAATCCACATTACGGAGGGCGCCACTCCAACACATAGCCTTCGAGCATGTTGGATACTACGGCAGGTGGCCAAAAGTGGCGAAGGCTTTCTAGCCCCGGGCAACCAGCCCAGCAGTACCAGTACGGTATTAACAGTCTTCGAGACTTTCGCATCAAATAATATGCGGAAGCGAACAATCCGCAGCCTCGCCGAAGTCTACCAAGTAGCAACAACAAATCCATGGAGCGACACGGCTATCACCTTCAATGCCAGCGATGAACCTAAATTCTGAACAGCTCGAGCACCAGCCGCATTGGTCCTCAGTCCGATAGTGGATGACTTTCGTCTTACCAAGGTACTCATGGATGGCGGCAGCGGATTAAACCTCATCTATGAGGAAACCCTTCAAAAAATGGAAATTGACTGGAGCCGCATTGAGCAAAGCAGCACAACCTTCAGGGGAATAATCCCTAGTCGAGAAGTACGCTGCACAGGAAAAATCACACTAGACGTAGTGTTCGGCTCGCCGGACAACTACAGGTCTGAAGAGGTCACGTTCCAAGTGGCCCCATTCGGCAGCGGATATCACGCCTTGTTAGGACAAGAGGCATTCACAATCTTCCAAGCTATACCCCATTACGGGTACATGAAGCTCAAAATGCCCGGGCCCAATGGAATAATCACTCTCGTCAGTGATCCAGATATAGCACTTCGCGCTGAAAATAAGACAGCCGCACTGGCCCTAGAGGCATTATCCGAAGCCCTAGCGGCAGAGGAACTCACTGCGCTGCGCTCCATAGAGGATAGGGACGATGTGATACTCGATAAGAGGTCTAAGTCCACCTCTTTTAAACTAGCAGACGAAATAGTCAAATTCCAGGTCCATCCAACGGACCCCACAAAGACGGCCTCCATTGGGGCACAATTAAATCCTGATGTGGAAGCCACACTACGAGAATTCCTTCGGGAAAATTGGGACATTTTCGCCTAGCACCCTTCAGACATGCCAGGAATCCCACGCAGGCTGGCAGAGCACAGCCTAAATATCCTAAAAGGATTCAAGCCAGTCAAACAGGCTCTTCGGTGATTTTCTGAACCCAAAAGACAGGCAATGGGAGAGGATCTAGCCAAACTCTTAGAAGCCGGATTCGTCAGAGATATAAAACATCCGGACTGGCTAGCCAACCTGGTAATGGTACCCAAAATGGACAAATCCTGGCGCCTTTGTGTCGATTTCAAAGACCTTAACAAGGCCTATCCAAAGGACCCTTTCCCTCTCCCTCGCATCGACCAAATCATCGATGCCACCGCAGGGCACGATTCATTGTGCTTCCTCGACACATACTCCGGATACCATCAAATCAAGATGGCGGAAAAAGACCAGGCCGCAACAGCATTCATTACTCCATACGGACCGTTCTGCTTCAACACAATGCCCTTCGGACTCAAAAACGCCGGCGCAACATATCAGCGCATGATTCAGACATGTCTGGCTACCCAGATAGGCAAAACAGTAGAGGCATACGTCGACGATGTGGTCATCAAGACCAAACACGTCGAAACTCTAGTAGACGACTTGAGGGTAACATTCGACAATCTCCGAGCATATGACATTAAGCTCAACCCGGAAAATGTGTTTTCGGCGTACCAGCCGGAAAGCTCTTGGGCTTCATTGTATCTGGTAGAGGAATTGAAGAAAACCCAGCCAAGATCCGAGCTCTGTCACAATTGGATATCCCAAAAGACCTCAAGCAAATACAAAAACTAAGATGCGTGACAGCTCTAAGCCGCTTCATCTCCTGTTTGGGAGAAAAGGCACTGCCCCACTATCGCCTCCTCCGGCGCACCGAACACTTTGAATGGACGGATGCTGCCACGGTCGGACTCGAAGAAATTAAGACCATATTGGCAACAAATCCGGTCCTGGCCGCGCCCAACCTGGGCGAACCTATGTTATTATACATCGCAGCAACACATCAAGTGGTCAGAGCTGCACTCGTCGTCGAACGAGAAACAGAAGGGCACAAATTCCCTCTTCAAAAGCCAGTGTACTATGTATCCACTGTCTTAACTCCATGCAAGTCCCGGTACCCACATTATCAAAAGATAGCATATGCGGTGTTCATGGCATCCCAGAAGCTGCGACACTACTTTCAAGAGTGTTCCATAACGGTAGCCTCCGAAGTACCTCTCAACGATATTATAAACAATCGCGACGCGAAGGGCAGGATTGCAAAATGGGCCATTGAGCTCTAACCATTTGACATAACCTACAAACCATGGTGAGCTATAAAATCGCAAGTTCTGGCTGACTTCAACGCCGAATGGACCGAAGCCGAACTCCCTAAAGAGTACGGCGCATACTCCAATTGGATCATGCATTTCGACGGCTCCAAAATGTTGGCTGGCTTGGGGGCTGGCGTCGTCTTGACGTCCCCAACCGGAGACACAGTCCAATACGTGCTTCAAATAATGTACACGGACTCCAACAATGCAGCCGAATACGAGGCCCTTCTACATGGCCTCCGGATGGCAATCTCCATGGGTATTCAACGCCTAGAGGTGCGCGGGGATTCAAACCTCGCAATATCCCAAGTAAATGGAGACTTTGACGCCAAGGATCCAAAAATGGCAGCCTACCGTAACGCCGTCCTAAAAATGCCAGCCCGGTTCGAAGGACTCGAATTCCACCATGTAGCCCGGGATAATAACCAGGCAGCAGACGTGTTGGCACGCATCGGCGCAAAACGCGACGCCATCCCTCCAAACATCTTCCTGGAGCGGATCTTTAAGCCATCCGTATTATGGGAAGAGGAGTCCGGAAATAACAATCCGGAACCAACTGCATCACCTAACACAGAACATTCTGACACAATCGGTGGCTCAGCCAATGAAATAACAGATTCAACCCATGAAATACTGGCAGTAATTGCCCCATGGACGGAACCGTTCCTAGCCTACTTATTCAGGCAGGAACTTCCCGAAGACCAAAATGAGGCCCGCTGCATAGTTCAGCGATCTAAAGCCTACAAGGTCCATGAGGGAGAACTGTATAAGAAAAGCACAACCGGAGTCCTTCAAAGGTGTATCTCCGAAGAGGAAGGGCGAAATCTCCTAGCTGAAATCCACGCTGAACTCGGCGGGCACCACGCCGCCGCCCGGGCCCTTGTAGGCAAGGCCTTCCATACAGGATTTTATTGGCCGACCGCCCGGGCAGATGCTCAGGACTTAGTCCAACGATGCGTTGGTTGCCAGCTCTTTGCTAATCAGAGCCACATGCCACCCACCGCCCTCAAAACTATACCCATCACCTGGCCGTTCGCGGTCTGGGGGCTTGACATGGTTGGACCCCTTAAAGGGGGAACCCACAAGCACAAATACTTATTGGTCATGGTGGACAAATTCACCAAATGGATAGAAGCCAAGCCGGTTAAAACGGCAGAATCCGGGCCTGTGATAGACTTCATATCCGGGGTAGTACACCGTTTTGGCGTCCCCCGCGGCATCATCACTGATAACAGCACGAATTTCACGGCCGACGAGGTTAAACTCTAGTGCAAAAACATGGGCATCAAGCTCGACTACGCTTCAGTCTACCACCCTCAAACTAACGGTCAAGTGGAACGAGCAAATGGTCTAATCATGAGCGGCGTCAAACCCAGATTAGTGCGGTCCCTCACGGAATCTAACACGCACTGGGTAGAGGAGCTCGACTCCGTACTCTGGGGGCTGCGGACCACGCCAAACCGCACAACCGGATTCACACCATTTTTTATGGTATACGGCGCTGAGGCAGTTTTGCCCTGCGATATAATTCATGACTCACCTCACGTGCGCATGTACGAGGAAAGAGAAGCCGAGTTGGATCAACAAGACAGTTTGGACGCTTTAGAGGAGGAGTGCAACGTGGCCAAATCCCGTTCCGCATTCTATCAACAGCAGGCTCGAAGATATCAAAGCAGAGAAGTACGGGCCAAAACTTACAATGTTGGCGAGCTAGTTCTACGCCTGCCGGACAAGAAAAAGGACAAACTTAAGCCCAAATGGGAAGGTCCCTTCATCATCGACGAAGTCCTTACCGGCGGCGCATACCGTCTACGCAATGCATCTGACAACCGACTCGAGCCAAACCCATGGAACGCAGCCCGTCTCCGAAGATTTTACGCCTAGCGCCGGACTCAGGGTTCGTCTCCTTCCTCCGTCCACCTTTCATATTTTTTTCGCTGTCTTTGTTTTCCCTCTTTTCCCCCCACCTTTTTTCAATACAAACCTCTTGAGGGCTAATCTGCGCTTTGTTCGCACTCACTCGATGTGCTACTCGCACTCGTTATACCTGGGGGCTTCTTTAACAGAAGCTTATTTATATGGGCTTCATGCCCAACACATGTGTCACACTTCCGCATGTACCTTTTGATCACCATTATATGCATCGATATGACTTAAGTTTTGGCCAAGCCGGGTTGCCTGGCTCCTGTGCTTACCCCTACGTTCCCGATTGTTCGGCTAGGAGGTAAAGGGAGCACCTCTGCGATTGTTACTGCCGGGTCAGCCGGATGTGTACCTCAGACTGGGTGAAGCCGAAGGCTAGCATTCTTAAGGGAATATTCGGTCGGTGACCTGAAAGATGATTTATTACTTACTTATTAATCTGCCCCCAGATGCTTTTTTTCTATTTTCGCAGTTTGGACATGCACTTTAGGGCATGCCTCCCAGGGAAAGGAACCCTTAATGGAACTATTCTCCCTGGAAGATGTTTCTTACTAACCATGTAATATAACATAGCTAGTTGGGCACTTGTCTGATAAAGCAATTATGACCCCTACGCCTTGTCTCCATGCATGCCCCGGTTCTTTTATAACCGTAATGGTATTCGGACACACTCCGGACTGTTGGGTCCCGAGGTTGAAGCGAAAAGGTCCGCAAAGACAAACGATCTACAATCTGGCTAGAAGGCATTTTACATGTCATTTTAAAATTACATCGTCAAACTGACCGATTGTACTCCTCTTCAATCCCATCTAACAGGCTGTCTAATTTACAGTCCTGTTGGGAATATTTTGCGGCCAATTCTACTTGGCCGTACATCAGGCTCACAGGTATCTCCTTCCCATTGGGCCCCACAGGTCTGACCTCGGCCATGTGGTTTGGGTCAGCCTTCGGGTACCGCCTCTTCACCATGGCCCAGGCCTCCCTGGCGCCCTGACGGCAGGCCGATATCTTCCACAGATGGAGACGCCACCATACTCCCTGAAGCTTCTTAGCAAGCCCTCCAAGACCCTCGGGTAGGGAGACGGAAGGCCATAAGTCCTGAACGACGCCGCTCATCGCCTGACGAACATGTTTGTGCAGTTGCAGTAGCTCGGGAAGAGGGTCTCCCGTGGAACCAGGCATCTCCTCCGCCGGACGACCCGTGAGCACACCTACAGACACATTTCTGTCAATCGACTTCCTCGCTGAACTCTTCTTTTCAAAAGAGTTTGCTCAAGCACTTACTATAAATGCCGCGACGAAGCGCCGATTCTCCTTTACGGAGTTAGACAGCTGGACCCGAACATCTTTTAGTTCTTCGCCCAGCTGGGTGTTGGCATCTTGGAGTTAGTTCCTCTCCTGCTACACCCTCATAAGCACCCTCTCGCCGGCCTTCAACTGGCGCAACAACTGTTGCTTGTCCGGATCTAGTCCGACACCCTCTACAATACTATTGTCAGACTATACACACACGCCGCACTACATAAACTACTTCTCTTTTCAAAATATGAATTACTAGAGGGGGTCTCCGTGGCTCCCCCGGCAGCGGCTAGTGTGGCCTCAAGTTGGGCCTTGCATTCTTGAGGCTCCTGAGACAGGTGGGTATTCTTCTCAGTAAGATCCTGCATAACAAATGATCCTTAAATCAGTTAGTTTAACTATTTTAAGTCTCGGGGGCTACTGGCATATATAACTATTAAAAATCCTTACCCGTATGTCCTTTACATACTGCTCCGTGGCTCTGGTTAAACCATCTTGAGCAGCATGGAGGTGCGCGTCTTCCGCATTAAAGGCATTTAACGCCTCAGGGGAGAAACACGCGTCACGAAGAACTGTCCGACGGCGCTTGTGATTCATGGCGCTCTCCACCTCAGACCTGGTGGCGGACAACCGGTTGGCATCCTCCGTTGGAGGAGCATCCGGCTCGCGCCTTGCGCTCGCCTCCCCTCCGGACCGGGCGTTGGAGCCTGCTGGCGGAGGCTGGGTGGGCACCCTCTCCGGACTCAGTCCGGCGAGCGCTCTTTCTCCTGGAAGAATCATAAGCATTAATATGCCTCCTAGGAGTCTTTCCCTTAAAATACAATGGTGCACCATACCTTTGCGGTGACGTTTCGATTTGCGCTGCACTCCTCTTCCGCCTGCTAGGCCGCATTGACCTCGTTTGGTCAGTCGCCGCGGGCTCGACTTCCCGTCGTAAAGGCACCTCCTGCCAAGCGCCATTGGTACACGGTGGTCAGAAATAAGCATTAAAAAGTAACGGTGTCAGGACTTTGGTCGTACTTACCTGGGAAGCCGGACATAAACCGGGGTAGTCAGCCGTAATGGCGACTAAAGCATTGTCTATGCTGAGCTGGTGGAACACCCCGTCAATCAAATCCACCTTTACGTCCGGATCCTCTTCGGAGGTTGGATCAAGGGATCTTCCTGGATCCTCCGGTTGTGGAGTTGGGCTTTCTATGCCCGCCACATCCCGGCATACTTCCTGCATCAAAATCATAAAGTAAGACACTTATCTTTGAGAGCACGGATCAGATATATAAGCGTCCGCTTACCCAGCTCCGAGGGTTATTCATGGAGAATCCATTCAATGGATTCGTGCGGAGGAAGTCCTCCTTCTCCCCCTTGTACAAGCCGGACAGGATCTTCACCAGATCGGCGGCCGATCCCGGCCCCATGCGGCCATGACGGGTGGCGTCATTCTCCCCGTTGAAATCCCACATGGGGTGGCCCCTATATTGGAGCGGCTTCACCCCTCGCATAATGCATGTGGCCATGACTCCGATCATGGTTAATCCGGAATGGGATAGTAACCGTATCCGGCCCATCAGATAGTGGACGCTCCTGTCATCTTCCCGTTGAGGGCTCCGTGGGCGCCAACTCAGGCATTTCTTCAGAGGAGCGTTGCTAAACTTTGGGAGGCTGATCCGAACTGGATCCGATAGTGGGGCATCTTCCATATAGAACCATTCCGAAGGCCAGTCTTCGGACGCCTTCTTCGGGGTTCCGGATAGATATCCGGTCCCGGCGATGCGCCATATTTCGGCTCCGCCCACTTGATATATCGACCCCTCGTGAGAGCGGGGTACGAGGCAAAACAGCCTCTTCCACAGCGCAAAATGGGGCTCGATGCCCAAGAACAGCTCGCAAAGAGCTACAAAGCCCGCGATGTGCAAAATGGAGGCAGGCGTGAGGTGGTGAAGCTGGAGTCCATAGAACTCCAAGAGCCCCTGGAGAAACGGATGTATGGGAAATCTGAGTCCCCTTATTAAGCAGGGACAAAGCATACCCGCTCTCCTTTGGAGGGATTGGGGACGCTCTCCGCCTGCTTCCCACCCTTGTAGGTGGCCAGTCCGGCTCGAACCGGAGCCATAAAGGCTGGGGGAAGGTATCCCTCTGTTTGGAGCGTCACTAACTCGCTATGCGGGACTGAGCATCTCCTCCAATCTCCTGGCTGAGGACTAGGAGCGCGAGAAGAGGAGCCGCGTCGACTATCCATGTTAGAATGGATTTTTTATCAGATGTGCCTCGATAAGTACTTGTGGAAGGAGGATGGTGTGATTTGGATCTGGATCCTCGCCTCTCTTATAGGTAGCTTATTCGCGCAGCTAGGGGGTAAAACATAAGAATGCCCTGGCTTTTCGCATGCGTGCGACACGTGGAAGAAGGCCATTATTGGACGTAGAAGCCAAGGAGCGCAACATTTATGAAGCAACCGGACACTATCCGGCAAACACATGAAATATGAAGGAGAACCCGCCTTGTAAACGCCAAAGACAACATACGCGCCGGACTCGTCATCATTGAAGCCTGGTTCGGGGGCTACTGAGGGAGTCCCGGACTAGGGGGTGTCCAGACAGCCGAACTATCATCATCGGTCGGACTCCAAGACTATGAAGATACAAGATTGAAGACTTCGTCCCATGTCCGGATGGGACTTTCCTTGGCGTGGAAGGCAAGCTTGGCGATACGGATATGTAGATCTCCTACCATTGTAACCGACTCTGTGTAACCCTAGCCCCTCTCCGGTGTCTATATAAACCGGATGGCTTTAGTCCGTAGGAAAAAACAACAATCATACCATAGGCTAGCTTCTAGGGTTTAGCCTCCTTGATCTCGTGGTAGATCCACTCTTGTAACACACATCATCAATATTAATCAAGCAGGACGTAGGGTTTTACCTCCATCAAGAGGGCCCGAACCTGGGTAAAACATCGTGTCCCTTGTCTCCTGTTACCATCCGCCTAGACGCACAGTTCGGGACCCCCTACCCGAGATCCGCCGGTTTTGACACCGACACCCGGCAAGGCTCTTGTAAACACCTTTCTCTATAATTCCCTTCAATAAACTATTTTCTTGCTCAAGTGTAACTTGGCTAAGAGAATCATTAGTGGAATCAAGAGAACTACTAGAAGCAACAACATTTGATTTAGCATGATTATTGTTACTACTAGAGGAAGAATCCTTCTTTTTCTTGTTACTAGACTTGACTTGAGGCATGTAAGTAGATAAGAGTAAACGCTTGGCAATGTAAGAAGATCTTTTCTTGCGAAGATCATCATTGATTGCCTTTAAGAACTCATGCTCTTTCTCAAGGTTGAGCTTTTCAAAGCGTAACTTCTCATGAGTCCTTAAAAGTTCTCGATGATCCCCTAAGATAGTTTCATGAGCTAGAGTGTTTAGTTCTTTAGTTAAGAGCTCAATCTTCTCCTTATCATCGTCATTCGTTTTATCTTGATTAGCATGATTAATTGATGTTTCATCATAGTATTCATCACTAGAGTTGTCAATAAGTAAATCATCATCACCTAGCAAGTCATCTTCATCACTATTGAAATCAACATACTCGGGGTGTGTTACCTTTGGGCCTTTAGCCATGAAGCATCTTCCAAGTCCTTCATTTGGTGAATCAAATATGTCGTGGGTGTTGGTTGACACAAGTGCTAGACTGGCAACACCTTCATCTTGAGTATGTTCGAAGTCGGAGTGATATCTTCTCTCGGAGTGATGTTCAGAGTCGGAACCGGATACCCATTCACCAACATGAGCTTGATGTCTTCGTTTTGTGTAGCTCGTTGATGACTTATCCTTCCTTTCTGAATCCTTGCTTCTCCGGGATGTTCTTCATTCATAACGATCATCTCTACTCCTTCTCTCTCTTGGCGGTGATTCTTCTCTTCTACTTCTCCTCTTAGGTGATTCTTCTCTTCTTTTGTAGGGAGTCGTACACTCATTGGAATAGTGCCCGGGTCTTCCACAGTTGTAGCAATTTCGCTCTTGACTGGAAGATCTTTTGTCATTGTAGGACCTTGACTTGGAACTTCTTTCCTTGCTTCTACTCTTGTAGAATTTGTTGAATTTCTTCACCATTAGGCTCAATTCTTCATTAAAGGTTTGTTTCTCACTTGATGATGTGGGAGCTTCACATGAGGCTTTGTAAGCACCACTTGACTTGTTGTGCAGCTCCTCCTTATCCTTGAGTTACATCTCATGAGCAACAATTCTTCCAATGACCTCCGTTGGCTTGAGATTCTTGTAATTGGGCATCATTTGGATCAATGTGCACATGGTATCATAATTTCCATCCAAGGCTCTTAGGATCTTCTTGATGATGAATTTGTCGGTCATCTCTTCACTTCCTAAGACGGTGATCTCATTTGTGATGAGAGCAAGCCTAAAGTACATTTCAGCGACGCCTTCACCATCTTTCATCTTGGACTTGTCAAGTTGACTTTGAAGCACATCCAATTTGGATTCCTTGACGGAGTCGGTACCTTTGTGCATATCAATCAAAGTGTCCCAAATTTCCTTTGCATTCTCAAGACGACTGATTTTGTTGAATTCTTCGGGGCACAATCCGTTGAAGAGGATATCACAAGCTTGAGCATTGTATTGCAACATCTTCAACTCTTCCGTGCTAGCTTCACGATTCGGTTCTCTCCCATAAAAGAATTCACCTTGCAAGCCAATACACACAATAGCCCAAACGGCGGGGTTATGTCCGAGAATATGCATTTTCATCTTATGCTTCCAACTAGAAAAATCAGTACCATCAAAGTAAGGACCTCTACGGTGGTAGTTTCCCTCGCTAGACGCCATACTCTCCTAGGTTGTGAAACCAAGGCTATGACCACCAAAATCTATGGAGATCAAAGCAAATGGAGACCAAAGCTCTGATACCACTTGTAGGATCTTGAAGTATGTCTAGAGGGGGGGGGGTGATTAGACTACTTAACCAAATAAAAACGTAACCTTTTCCCAATTTAAGTCTTTGGCAGATTTTAGCAAACTTAGCACAAGTCAAGCAATCTTAACACAATTCAAGCAAGCATGCAAAGAGTATATGAGCAGCGGAAAATAAAGCATGCAACTTGCAAGAATGGAAAGGGAAGGGTTTGGAGAATTCAAACACAATTTGGAGACACGGTGATTTTTGAGTCGTGGTTCCGATAGGTGGTGCTATCGTACATCCACGTTGATGGAGACTTCAACCCATGAAGGGTAACGGCTGCGCGAGTCCACGGAGGGCTCCACCAAGAAGGGTCCACGAAGAAGCAACCTTGTCTATCCCACCATGGCCGTCGCCCACGAAGGACTTGCCTCACTAGCGGTAGATCTTCATGAAGTAGGCGATCTCCTTGCCCTTACAAACTCCTTGGTTCAACTCCACAATCTTGTCGAAGGCTCCCAAGTGACACCTAGCCAATCTACGAGACACCACTCTCCAAGAAGTAACAAATGATGTGTTGATGATGAACTCCTTGCTCTTGTTCTTCAAATGATAGTCTCCCCAACACTCAACTCTCTCACACAGGATTTGGATTTGATGGAAAGAAGGTTTGAGTGGAAAGCAACTTGGGGAAGGCTAGAGATCAAGATTTATATGGTAGGAATGGAATATCTTGGTCTCAACACATGAGTAGGTGGTTCTCTCTCAGAAATGGTAAGTTGGAAGTGTAGGTTTGTTCTGATGGCTCTCTCCACGAATGAAGAGGAGGTGGAGGGGTATTTATAGCCTCCACACAAAATATAACCGTTACACACAATTTACCAATCTCGGTGGGACGAATTAAGAAACTCGGTCTGACCGATTCAGTAAACCTAGTGACCGTTAGGGTTTTCGGTGGGACCGACATGCAACTCGGTAGGACCGATATGGTTAGGGTTAGGGCATAACATAATCTCAGTGAGACCGATTACACAAACTCGGTGGGACCGATTTTGGTAATAAGCTAACCAGAGATTTGGTCAGATAAACTCGGTGGGACCGGTTCGCTCATTTCGGTGGGACCGAAATGTTATGAAAAGGAAACAGAGAGTTTACATTGCAATCTCGATGGGACCGATCGCTCATCTCGGTGGTACTGAAACATTACATAGGGAAACAGAGAGATTACAATCCCATCTCGGTGAGACCGAGATCCCTATCGGTAAGACCGATTTGCCTAGGGTTTGTGGCAATGGCTATGACATATGAACTCGGTGTCGCCGGATAAAAAGAATCGGTGGGGCCGAGTTGGACTTTAGGTTTAGGTCATATGTGGATGTGGGAAAGTAGTTGAGGGTTCTGGAGCATATCACTAAGCACTATGAAGCAAGAACCTCATTAAGCAACACCTCATCCCTCCTTGATAGTATTGGCTTTTCCTATAGACTCAATGTGACCTTGGATCACTAAAATATAAAATGTAGAGTCTTGAGCTTGAAGCTTGAGCCAATCCTTTTATCCTAAACATTTTGAGGGGTCCACTTTTCTCATCCATGCCATGCCATTCATTGAGCTTTCCTGAAATATTTGTCTTGGAATAGTATTAGCTCAATGAGCTATATGTTGTTAGGAATTACCAAAACCACCTAGGGATAGTTGCACTTTCATTCGCACACTCGTTTGGCTAACTACTGCGGCAGTTTCTCCTTTGTTTCATTGGAAGAACCTACCAAATATGAAGGAGCCATGAATGATCCAGATTGGATGAATGCCATGCAAGAGGAGTTGGTGCAATTCGTATTAAATGATCAATGGGAACTGGTTGACAAACCAAATCCCAAGAAGCACAATATCATCGGCACAAAATGGATCTGTCACAATAAGCAAGATGAAAATGGCATTGTGGTGAGAAATAAAGCACGACTTGTTGCTCAAGGGAACACACATGTAGAAGGTATTGATTTCGGTGAAACTTATGCTCCTGTTGCAAACCTTGAAGCAATTCGCATTCTTCTTGCTTATGCAAATTACGATGATATCTTGCTATATCAAATGGATGTGAAAAGTGCTTTCCTTAATGGTGAAATTGATGAGGAAGTTTATGTTAGACAGCCACCTGGCTTTGAACACCCTGAGTTTCCTAACAAAGTTTTCAGGTTGAAGAAAGCATTGTATGGGCAAAAGCAAGCTCCTCGAGCTTGGTATGACACCCTGAAGAAGTTTTTGCTCGACAAGGGGTTCAAACCAGGATCCACAGATCCCACGTTTTTCACTCATGCAGTTGACAATGATTTATTCGTTTGTCAAATCTATGTGGATGATATTATCTTCGGTTGTACTAACAATGCATGCAACTTAGAATTTGGGAAAATGATGTCCGATAAATATCAAATGTCCATGATGGGTGAACTCAAATTCTTGGACTACGAGTACATCAACAAGCGAATGGTATCTTCATTCTCAGGAGAAATATCTGAAGGAGTGCCTGAATAAGTTCAAAATGCAAGATTCCAAAATGAAGGGCTATAAAACTCCGGTGCCCATGAATGGTAAGCTAGATGCATATGTGTATGGTAAGGACTACGATTAGAAAGCATGTCGTTCGATGATTGGATCCCTACTTTACCTATGTGCATCTAGACCTGACATCATGTTGAGTGTTTGCATGTGTGCCCGCTATCAAGCTGCACCAAAAGAATTGCATCACCAAGCGGTCAAGCGCATTCTGAGATATTTAGCTCACACCCCCACCTTAGGTTAATAGTACCCTAAGGGAGCACAGTTTGATCTTGTTGGATATTCAGACTCAGATTGGGCTGGTGACTTGGTTGATAGGAAATCTACTTCGGGGACATGCCATTTCCTTGGTAGATCTTTGGTATGTTGGTCTTCAAGGAAGCAGAATTGCGTATCATTGTCTACGGCTGAGGCCGAATATATTGTTGCTAGCTCTTGTTGCACTCAGTTATTACGGATGAAGCAAACACTGAAGGATTATGGCATCAAGGTCAAGCCCATTCCTCTTTATTGTGACAATGAGAGTGCCATCAAAATTGCACACAATCCTGTGCAGCATTCTCGCACAAAGTGCATTGCCACCAGACATCATTTTCTTCGCGATCATGTTGCTCGAGAGGATATTGTTATCAATCACATCAAGACCGAAGAAAATCTTGCAGGTATTTTCACCAAGCCTCTCGACGAGAAAAGATTATGTGCAGTACGGTGTGAGCTAAATATCCTAGACTTTGCAAACATGCAGTAAGCTGGACTCGGCACCCGTGCTAACAATTTCACATCTTTGAACGAATGGGTGCATAACACTCGAAGACTCTGGAACTTTCGACAAAGTGAAAGTTCCTTTCTGAGAGTGAACACATTAACGAAGAACTAGACTAACCGGGTGCCACGATTATTGTGCGACGCTCGGGGTCATACAGTTCTTATACGGTGGGTTAGGCCACCACAATATTCTTTGTTGATTTTCTCTTCAATTTGTTGGATTTGATTTCTGTCCAACTATGTTTCTCTCATAGCTATTTTCTCGTGTGTTTGTGTTTTTTTTCTGAGTGAAATGCAAAGGACCCTATTTTCCCTCCGGTCTATCTCTACCAGTCTTTGATGTTCCGTTGCAAATGCTCATGTTTTATCTGGAACAAAACTTATTTGGTGTCCTTGACCACAGTATAGTTTCAATCCGAACCTCGTGTGTTTGTGTTTTTTTTGGAGTAAAATGCAAAGGACCCTGTTTTCCCTCTGATCTATCTCTACCAGTCTTTGATGTTTCGTTGCAAATGCTCATGTTTTATCTGGAACGAAGCTTATCTGGTGTCCTTGACCACAGTATAGTTTCAATCCGAACATTTATCTGTTTTGGCGAAAGCCATCCAAAATTTGGGATTTCCTGCCCAAGTCTGGACCATGATCTCTGACGGTTGCCACGTGCAACATATCAACTATCATTTCATCTCATCCGTTGAATCGCAATCATCTCTGTCTAGAGAGCGTTGGATCAATAACTTCTGCGTGCGGTTATATATAAACATCATCTGACCCTTCGTCCTCCTTTACCTTCTTTCTCCTTGCTCCCTCTCCACCGAAATCCTCACCGCTCTGCTCCACCTTAAGCTTGATGCCGATGACCCCTTCACCACTTAGCTGCCAGAAAGAGGTCACTAGAGTCATTCCACGCCGTCGCAGGATATCTTCTTCCTCGTGCCACCATAGCTGTTGCACGTCACAAAGCTAGGGTACGTGTAGTTCGTGCTCAAACTTCTTTCCTTTTGATTTGAGTTTGTTCGCGGTTATTTTTCACCGATTTTACCGCCTATCTTAGATACAGGTGTTTATTTCTCTATAATGGATGTGGTTTGTAGTTTTTCCTCATCTGAATCCATCAGATCTAGGGTTTGATATTATGATTCGCCTAAATAAAATGTCTAGCTCGCTATCTAGTACTCCTCAGACACACTAGCTTGATCTATTTGTTTCATTCTTCCAAAACATCTCTCAAAATCTGTATCTGATTCTTCCTCAAAATGTTTTTTCAAGAAAACTTTTTGCTGTGAGCATTTGTAACCCTGTCCCCATTTTCCTTCGTACCTATCCTCTTTCACAGGTCAATGCAGTCAGGTGCAGACTCTGCTAAACCACATAGTATGGCCGATGACGGAGATGCATTTATGGGCACAATAGACGAATCTAAAGCTCCAAATGTAAAGGGCCCAACGGTAGGCCCATCCACCAGCAAGAGGAAAAGATCTAAACCAAATGAAGATGAACAAGCGGCAAATGCTCCGAAGAAAAGCAGAGGTGGCAGGCAACCACTCAAAAACACAGCTGAGCTTGTCTTTCACGATGAATACAATACAGTTCCAGGAGAAGATTCCAATCAGAGAAAAGGATGTGTGCAAAAGATTCGGCATCACTGGGTAAGGAAGTGGTTTCACTACAAGATGGTTCATTCTTAGTATGCTAAGTACTTCGCCTTCCATTCCCCATGGGGTGACTGCCGTGAGATTGGGCTCATTCGGGCAGGTGAACCTCAGCAAAGACCTCCACCACCTCTTGAAGCTCATGAATCTTCCGTCAAGACTCCGGGTTCTTATCCCGAAGAAAAGGCAAAGCGCCTCAAGAATGCTGAGAAGCGTGCCAAGAAGGCCACAAAAGATCAGACAAAGGAAGAAGAAAATTATCGTCTTATCAAATCATACATCAAGAAGAAGAAGGCTGAAGGAAAAGATGAACGCTAAACGAAGAACAAACATGATCCGAAATCTGCTGCTCTGAAGAAAAAGAGTGCTCTGAGGAAAAGGTCTGCGAAGCCAGCTAGACCTGAAAGTGATTCATCTGATCAAGATGATCCTCCACTCACTCGAGAGGAAGTTGAAGCAACTCTCACCAAACAAGTGAATTTCACCACATCCACTGTTCTACCAGATCTTCGTGTCGATGCAGTCCCAGTTGCACCTTCGAAGAAGAACCCTCTGAAGAGAAAGATCCCACCAACCACTTTCACCATGGTTGACAAGGTGAACACTGAACCTCATGCTAATGCAATCAACTTGCATGATTTAGTGGCCGAAGTCCCTGTTATCACATCAAGGCCAGGAGAAAAGCTTCCAAAGATAAAGTGAAGCAAATAAAAGGGCCAGATGCCAAGTAGAAGGGGTTCCCAAGTCTGATGTTGTGAAAGAAATGCTGCTCAATTTGCTTCGAAACTGAGTCAACCTTTGGCTTCTATGCCTCCCACTAAAACAAATGTGGCACTGACCGCTCCCTCTGTTCAAGTTGCTGCACAGATTGAAAATGACTCTATTGCACCACATTCTTATGATCATCAGTTCATCATGGAGCAGTTAGATAAACCTGTTGAATATTTGTTTGATGGAGAAGTGGCATCTTTACCCATTCCGTCCGATGTTATCTCTCAAGTTTCTCTTTTTGTCAAAGATATGAGAAATGATTCAGTTGAGATAAATGACCTCATTGGTCAACTCAAGGAGCTTGACAACCGCATGAAAGCTACAACATCCAAGTTTGTCGTAAAGCAACTTAAAGATTCGTATGATGACATCAATATGGAGTTGAAAGTTCTTCGTCGCAGAAGGCTGGGATTTCATTCGAATCTAGACCAAATCGTTCGAAAGATTTTCCTTGATCACCGAGCCGAAGCAACTGGTTATAATGATCTGCTAAAAGGACACATTAACCTTCAAAGAAGAAGAAGAAGAAGAAAAATGCACTCCTCCTCTTGATGCTGATGCACCGAGAGAAAACTCACCTGAACGAGAAATTCCTTCGCCTGCTCATGATCCAGTTACAGGTGCAACAACTTCGCCAAGGCCTATTGAATCAGTGTCTGTGGCCTCTCTCGCTCATGAGGTAAATCAATCTCAGCATCAAGTGTCCGAAGAAGGAGAAATTCCTCAGTCAGAATGACAAGTTTCTCCTATCCTCGGCGAGCCTAAAGATTTGGTTCCTCGCTCTGCTCCTCCTACTTCTGAAGCGCTTCCTCAACAGCCCCAAATTCCTGATAAAGCTTGTGCCTGACTCCGCCCCTGCACAAGATTCGAATCCCTCTCCCTTGAGGATTTCACTCATCACTGCTCGAAGACCCTCAGATGTTGATCCTTCTTCAGCGAAGTCACAATTAGCTCATCACTCAAATTCCATCATCTATGGCGATGAAGTGTTGTTTGTTGAAGATGAACTCAAGTACCCCTATCCTCGCGAGCCACTGCCACTATTTTCCATCGACGCTGGAGTTAAAGGGCCTCCGTTCAACCGCAATACTCACCTAGTTTTCTTTCGAGAAAGTCCTTACAGCAAGCCCAGAACATCTGAATCTCCTTAGTTCTGGACTCAGGAACATGCAATATACTACTCTCGTATTCTTTATGACAGCCTGAAGATATTTCCTCATGAGTTCCTTGATTTTCCTGCTATGAAGAACATCGGCTGCTTCAATCAAATTCTTCAAGACATCAAAGACTATGGTCTCACGCATGTCCTAGGCTATCAGCATCCATGGAACAGAGTGGTTATTCTTCAGTTCTATGCAATGTTGTATATCTCGGGAGATGAATCAGATAGCACAAAATGGGTTATGGAGTGGATGACAGAAGGAAAGTGAATCAAATGCTCTGCTATGGACTTTGTATCTCACTTTCATGTCCCGCAGTTTGAACATGGCACAACTGAAATTCGAGTTCATAACATTGATGCAATCACTGATGAAGATTTTCGATGCACAATGGATGAAGATAAGATTCACGACTATAGTGGTCCTCCTCTGCCCGAGCATTTGACTTTCGACAATCAGACGTTATATCACATCCTCACATACACTCTCTGTCTATTCGGTGGAATGAATACCGTTAATGCTATATCAGATGTTCTTCGGAACACCATCCACGCCATCTCACAAGGGTATATCTTCGATGTCAAAGACATGTTTCTGCAGATACAGAAGGATTCAGCTCAGTGTCCAAAAACCATCAAGGTGTATACGCCCTAGATTCAGAAGGTGATTGACTACGCAATGAAGACCAGATATCTTGCCAAAGTCAGCCATAAAAGCTTTATTCCCCCTGTGCGTGATACGCTGAAGGTAATTGAAGATTTTTCTTCAGGAAAAGTTCCCGTAGCAAGTCCCGATTATCATAACACCTTCAATGGACCGAACTTACCGCAATGTGATCGTATGTTGAACACTCAACCTACTTCACATCTTGAAGTGAGCTTGCACACTCAACAGTTACTCTTGAAGCATATGGCCGAAGATCATCAAGAAAAAGAACATTTGGCTGTCGAACTTAATGCTATTCACAACCGAACAAAAGTTGTGCATATGATTATAGCAGAAAACAAGAAGCATTTATGGAAATTGCTTCAGAAATTTTTCTCCAAGACGCAACTTAGCAATTCTCACCTCCAAGAACTCTATCAGTATATTGATCAAGGATTTACTGATGAAGATTTTCAAGATCGCTCAACTCCACCTTACCCAGCTCATGAATCTTCAACGAATTTACTTCGAATCCAGCTGCGCAAATTACTAGACGAATCAGAAGCCACATAACCGACCGAAAAATTTGTTGAAGCAAATCCTCTGCCTCATAAGACTCAGAAGCTGATCCAGATGTGCCTTCCTACTCTAAGAACCAAGCCAGTCTGGAAGGATCTGATGCTGCTGCTGAAGATGAAGATATTCCAGACACTTTCGAATTAGGACCTTCCTCCGGCAACTCCTCGGGCGATGCCTCAGAGTGAATCATATTCACAGTTTCTTACTCGTGTTTTTCAACACCTTTTTGACACTAGTTGACAAAAAGAGGGAGAATAACATCGGGAGTTTGATAAATTTCTTTGTTGGATTCAGTGTTTGTGCTTTCTTGCTCTATCCTTGAGATTATTACGCCATGTCATGGGATCTAATGTAAAACTTCTAGTATGGGTTGTAATATTAATAACCCCGCCTGCTGCACTATTCTATGTCAAAGTTTTTGTTTTGCATGTGAAATTATTAACATAAGTTATGAATGATTGCACTTTACTCTCATTGAATTATCCATCATCAGTGCGAATCATTACCACGTATGATTGAAAATCCTCCACACACACTCGAATGAATTGCAAGGAATTTCATTGTATATCAATTGACCCTGCATATATCTAGGGGGAGTATATTTCGTCATCGAGTCAAGTAACGCTAGTTCAATCTTGTTCGATTTCAATTTACTTATCTATCTTCACTTTGATGATTACTATTTTGTCAACAGCCGTACAAAAAAAGGGGGGGGGGATTGCTGGTGCAAAGATAGGCCCCTTATGTTTTGGAGTTTGTTGACATAAACAGTTTGGGACTTATGTGTTTGCTAGTGCACATAGAGTAACAGGTCCCTGGATTAATGAAAGAGTTTGATGAAAACAACAAAGATATTCTCCATGTGCAGCAGCGAAGGTTATCATCAAAGATAACTCTAACAAGAGTGACCCCTAAAAATTGTTGAAGACCAAGCAATTGGTTCGGTGATTGTTCAAAGCAAATGAGTACGCTCAAGGAAGATTGAAGACGAAGTGAAGACGTAGCATTTATTTCATTGTTCTTCTTCTTTCATTGAGTCATAGGACCACCGTACTATTAAGAGGGGTATAGCATTTTGGAGCTTTGAGTCTCTAATGCTAAACCCAAACCTATGAATGTTGTGAGAGAAATCTCTTTGTGCTCCGAGCAAATGCTTACCAGCAAGAGATTGTGATATTCTTCGCTGCGAGAGATTTGACTCGGACCGAGGAGTTAGCATTACTTGTCTCTCAAGTAATTTTATTGTTGATCCAAAATCCAACCGCTGTGAACGTGTCGGTTGGCCATTGGCTGGACTTCGTGTCCAAAATGGTCATTTCTCATCTGGGAAGGTTGCGGCTATAAATAGCTACCCCGCGCCGGCTTTGTCCGGTGGCTGCTCCCTTTGATTCTGAGAAGATTGTTGAGCAACCCCCTCTCTGAGTGATTTGAGTTTAAAATCCACCAAGAGAAAAACTCTAGAGCCAAAGAATTACATAGTGGTTCAGCATCACTAGAATCTAAGTTTAGTATGATCCGCCTATTACTTTTGAGAGCTGAAAATTCTCTAGACGGTTAGGTGTCAAGTTCTTTAGAGACTAAGAGTCATTGTGGTTCTCGAAGAAGAAGTCTGTAAAGGTTCAGAGATCACCTTCAAGTATCTACCACGAGTGATTGGCATCGGTTGAGGAATCGATTGTCGAGGAGAATAGGGTGAAGAGAGTTTATCTTCCATGTTAAGTCACAACCCCTCCACCCAGACGTAGTTGGGGGAGTCCTGGATAAGGGGGTATCCGGACAGCCGGACTATATTCATCGTCCGGACTATAGAAGCATCAAGATACAAGACTCAAGAATTCGGCTCGTGTCCGGATGGGACTCTCCTTTGCGTGGAAGACAAGCTTGGCGATCCGGATATTATGTTTCCTTCCTTGTAACCGACTCCATGTAAACCCTAGCTCTCTGGTGTCTATATAAACCGGAGAGCATGGTCCTTAGAAGGCCGATCACAATTACAATCATACCATCATAGGCTAGCTCTTATGGTTTAGCCTCTACGATCTCGTGGTAGATCTACTCTTGTATTCCACATATTTTCAATATTAATCAAGCAGGAAGTAGGGTTTTACCTCCATCGAGAGGGCCCAAACCTGGGTAAACATTGTGTCCCTTGCTTCTTGTTACCATCAGTCTAAGACGCACAGATCGGGACCCCCTACCCGAGATCCGCCGATTTTGACACCAACATTGGTGCTTTCATTGAGAGTTCCTCTGTGTCGTTGCTTCGAGGCTTGATGGCGTCTTCAATCGTCAACAACATGGTCCAGGGTGAGACTTTTCTCCCCGGACAGATCTTTGTGTTCGACAGCTTCGCACTGTGGGCTAATTCGCTTGGACAGTTGGAGCAGATCGACAGCTTCGCCCCTGGCCACCAGATCAGGTTCGGAAACTTGAACTACACGACAGACGTCCGTGGAGACTTGATCTTCGACGGATTCGAGCCTACGTCAGGAGCGCCGGACAACCATGATGAGCACGGCCTGGACCTGCTGGCGGACAGTGCCCGGGACATCATCCCCGAAGCAGCCCCGGATCTAAATCCAGGGCAGGTTGCGTTGCCTATGGACGGAGGGTTGGACCCCGCCCCGCAGGCCGCACACTTATCGGCGGTGGAGCCAAACACGGGTCTCACCTCTGTGGAGGCCTGTAACCCTGGGCCCCCGGACTCATATCCGGCTGTTGGTCCTGGTCCGCTCGCTCTCGAGCCAGTCGAGCCAGGCTGGGCTCCGGTAATGGAGTTTACTGCTGCGGACATCTTTTAGCACTTGCCCTTTGGCGACATGCTGAACTCATTGAAGTCTCTCTCTTTGTCAGGAGGCTCTGGGCCGAACTATGTCCGGCTTGAGTGGGAAGCAGGCGACGAAGGAATTCGCTGCCCACCCACCACCCACTTTGTCGCCACGATCGATGATTTAACCAACGTGCTCGACTTTGACTTCGAAGACATCGATGGTATGGACGACGATGCAGGAGACATACAAGAGCCACCGCTCACAGGGCGGTGGACACCCGCCTCTTCATATGACATATATATATGGTGCACACTCCGAAAGAAACCAATGGCGATGAGGCAACGGAGGATAACCCCTCCAAAAAGAAAGCAAAGCATGGGCGTCGCCAACGCCGCCCCAAGCCCCGCCAAGGCAATACCGGCACCGGAGACGATAATAATCTAGACGGTGCCGACGATGAATACAACCCCGAACATCCCGCCTTCGAGCAGACCGAACAGGAAGACGTGCATGACAGCCCAGATGATCAGGCGACGGACGGGTATCCGGAGGAGGACAACTACATACCCCTCTCCGAAGACGAGATTAGCCTCGGCGACGACGAGTTCGGTGTACGCGAAGACCCCGCAGAGCAGGAGCGCTTCAAGCACCGGCTTATTGCCACTGCGAGAAGCCTGAAGAAGAAGCAGCAGCAGCTCCAAGGTGATCAAGACCTGCTCACAGACAGATGGACAGAAGTCCTGGCAGCTGAGGAATATGGACTCGAGCGCCCCACGGCTGACCGACCGCCTCGAGGTCAGGACAAAATGGCATATTAGCCAAAATACCAGCCTGCACCCCGCGTCGGTTTACTATGGCCCGGGGCAATACTCAGGACCTACATGATAAACTGGATAACGCCGCAGGACAACCAAGATCGATCTACGGATCACGGGGGCACGCCGAAGCACATGATGATGACCGTCATACCGGATACACTAACAGCAAATCCGGTCGGACCGAATACAACCAGTCAGGCGCAGCCGGACTGCGCCGTGACATAGCCCGACATAGAGGCGCCGCACACCTCCTCTGCTTCACTGATGAAGTGATGGATCATGAATTCCCAGAAGGGTTTAAACCCGTAAACATCAAATCATACGATGGCACCAATTCACATGGCCCGCGGAGATGATCTACATGCCATCAAGTATCTTCCCCTTAAGCTCAAAGGACCTGCCCGGCACTGGCTAAACAGCCTGCCCGCAAATTCCATTGGTAGTTGGGAAAATCTGGAAGACGCATTTCTTGACAACTTCCAGGGCACATATGTGTGACCTCCGGATGCTGATGACTTGAGTCACATTACTCAACAGCCCGAAGAATCAGCCAGGAAATTCTCGACTCGGTTCCTAACTAAAAAGAACCAAATAGTTGACTGTCCGGATGCCGAAGCCCTAGCGGCTTTCAAGCATAATATCCGTGACGAGTGGCTCGCCAGACACCTCGGCCAGGAGAAACCCAAGTCCATGGCAGCTCTTACGACACTAATGACCAGCTTTTGCACGGGCGAGGACAACTGGTTGGCTCGCAGTAGCACTACACCACATTCTGGAACTTCAGATGTCCGGGACAATAATGGCAAGCCACAACGCAACAGACACAAGCGATGGAACAACGCGACAACACCGAGGATACGGCGGTCAATGCCAGATTCAGCGGATCCAAATCCGGTCAGCGGAAGAAGCCATTCAAGAGAAACAATCAGGGACCGTCCAGTCTAGACCACATACTGGAACGCTTGTGCCAAATTCATGGCACCCCAGACAAGCCAGCCAACCACACCCATAGAGACTGCTGGGTATTTAAACAGGCCAGCAAAATAAATGCCGAAAATAAGGACAAGGGGATGCACATCGACGATCACGATGAGCCCCGGCGTCCGAACATGGGGGGACAGAAGAAATTTCATCCCCAGGTGAAAACGGTCAACATGATCTGCGCCACCCACATCCCCAAGCAGGAACGGAAGCGAGCACTATGGGACGTATATGCAATGGAGCCAGTCGTCCCCAAATTCAATCCATGGTCAGCTTGCCCGATCACCTTTGATCATAGGGATCACCCTACTAGCATCCGTTACGGAGGCTCAGCCACATTGGTTCTAGACCCAATCATAGACAGATTTCACCTCACAAGAGTCCTTATGGACGGAGGCAGCAGCCTGAACCTGCTTTATCAGGACACAGTGCGGAAGATAGGCATCGATCCTTCAAGGATTAAGCCCACCAAAACCACCTTTAAAGGTGTCATTCCTAGAGTAGAGGCCCGTTGCACGGGCTCTATAACATTGGAAGTGGTCTTCGGATCTCTGGATAACTTCCGAAGCGAAGAGCTAATCTTCGATATCGTCCCTTTCTGCAGTGGTTACCACGCACTGCTCGGGCGGACCGCATTTGCTAGATTCAATGTGGTACCACACTATGCATACCTCAAGCTCAAGATGCCAGGCCCGCGCGGGGTCATAACACTCAACGAAAATATGGACCGCTCTCTCCGTATAGAAGAACACACTGCTGCCCTTGCGGCCGAAGTACAATGCAGCCTCCTCCGGCAAACCACCAATCCAGTGATGACAAATTCAAGCTCCGTCAAGCGAGGGCGGAACACCCCGCGGCAAGATCAGCAAGCACGACAAGAGCAGGACTAGCAGTCTGGCCTCCGCTCAAATCCCATCAAAGCAGCATTCGTGCAATGCGTACACAATTATGCACTCAAAATACCATGGGCACAGGCGGAGGCGTATCAGGGGCTCAGTCAACAGTACGGTATCACTTCGTAACCTTTCCATTCACCCTTAAGGACATTGCTTTAGTGCAGCTTCTCCAGAATAGCCGGATTGTCGGACTTACATAGGAGAGGAAACCCAGGAGGCAACATGCTTTGGGCACAGTAGGAAACACCCAGGTGGAATCTATTTACGATAGTTGTTCCTGCTTTATCTATTTGTACATAGCCTGCTCCTGGATAGGATATGTCAAATAATCCTATTTATCTCCGCGTAATGCATTCATTGTAAATATACGCTTAAACATATAATTTATCAATGGGAGACAATATACAGCGTCAGCTTATTATTGTTTTTATTTTTTGCATTTTTTAGAAATGTCTATTTGATTTTGCATCCGTACACTTTGGTACGTTGAGTTTGCCAGGGGCTTCTTATAGCGCCCCATAATACGGCAAGACAAGTCCGAACACTTTCAATAGTGTGGCACCCCAAACTTATAGCATTATATTCATCAGCTCCGAATCATGTCTTGGGTTACAGTTGGGATAGCCCGGCTCCCTTGTTTTGGTACCTTATGTTCCGTTAATTCGGCTAAGGTAGCGCAGGGAGAACTACTGCGATTGTGCCCTGGTTTTTTCGGACGAGCACCTCAGTAGAGAAAGCACAAAACTGTCCGACATGATGTGGCGAGAGACTGGTCACTGTTCGACAGGTCTTAAAATCCTTAAAGATTTTTCCGCTTTAGGCGTTAATTCGGCTTTGTCCGATATATGTGTGTATAGCGCCCCAATTCGGCCTTCCGGATTCTAGGGGCTTCATCGAAATTTAAAATGGTAGACTTCTATGGCTAAGTGAAAGTTATAAAGCCGCATAGCCCGATTGCCTTGCTCGCTGCGCTGGACACCTCCTTAAGGGACCAAACATTTGGATAAAGAGTGTCCGGGTTTTCCACGAACACCCCAGTACTAGTTACACGGGGGCGGAAGCCGACGACTGGCCTACTTTCAGAATTCGATAAACAACCGCACAAAAGGTAATATTTTAAATAACAAAAGCACTACATAGAGCAAGTAACTTCGTCTTTAAATTACAAACATGACAGAAGCGAATTCATTAAAAAAATTATGTCTTTGGTACATTCATCGGCCACGAGGCAAGCACCCTTCATCACGCCATCATAATACTTCTCAGGGACACGATGCGGCTTGCCCTCTGGCGGCCCGTCCTTCACCAGCTTCTCCGCATCCAGCTTGCCCCAATGCACCTTTGCCCGGGCAAGGGCCCGGCAGGCACCCTCAATGCAAACGGATTGCTTGATGACTTCCAGTCGTGGACATGAATCCACCATTCGCTTGATCAGGCCAAAGTAGCTGGTGGGCAGAAGCTCACCAGGCCATATCCGGACTATGAGATCTTTCATAGCCACTTCGGCCGCCTTGTGGAGTTCAACCAACTGCTTCAGTTGGTCACTCAGAGGCGTTGCATGTTCGGCCCCAGCATACTGGGACCAGAACAACTTCTCCGTTGAGCTCCCCTCCTGGGCACGGTAGAACTCCGCGGCATCTGATACGCTGCGTGGCAGGTCTGCGAATGCCACTGGAGAGCTCCGGATTCGAGTAAGTAAAAGAAATGCCTCCTCCACATGTTTGCTTTGCATAAAAAATTTCCTACCCGCCGCTATCTTTTTGGCCTCCTGGATCTCTTGTTGTGCCCTCTCAGCTTCGGCCTTGGTGTCTTTTATATTTGTAAGGGCCATCGCAAGCTCGGCCTCTTTTGCTTTCAGCTCATGCTCCACGGACTCGAGCTTCTTGCCGACCTCCTGAAGCTCTTCTTGTACTTCGCCCACTCGGGCTTCTTGCTTTTTGCGCTCCTTCCGCTCCAAGGCCACTTTGTGTTCGGCCTCGGACAGCGCCTTCTTGAGAGACGCCACTTCCGTGGTGGCCTCTGTTATCAAATTACAATGCTTCGTCGTTAGCATAATCAACTTTTATTTCTTATTATATGAGAGAGGGGAATCATTCCCCTTTGCTCTCCTCGAGCTGCCTCCTCGCGAGGCCGAGCTCTCCCTGTGCCTGCTCTAAGTCCTGTGTTCGGCCGGCAATTTCGGCCGTGCGAGCAGCAGCGGCCAGCAGCACAGCTTGTTTATTTACATTCAAACTCTATTGTTAGACTCCTGCGGATTATAATTGACCCTCCGTTTGGTTTTTCTTTCCGAACACCAAACAGAGTATCAGGGGATACTACCTATCGGGTGGTGATTTCACACATTTTTACTTACCTCAAAGCCTGTCAAGAGGCTAGTGCAGGCTTCGATTAGTCCGCTCTTGGCGGATGAAACCTTCTGAATCACCGCACTCATAAGAGTACGGTGCTCTTCATATAGGGAAGCGCCACAAAGCGCTTCCAGCAGACAATCCGGCGCCTGGGGCGCAATGGAAGTCCTTGATACAGATGGCCCTCCCTCCATAACGAGGGGTTGCCTGCCTAAGTCCGGAGCCATTGAGGGCTCCGAAACAGTGTTCGGCTGAGAGCCCGGCATACCGTGGCTCTCATCAACACGATCCGCGGGGACCTTGAACCCCGCGAGTCCGACGTTTGGATGCCGCCTTGAGGTGCCTCCAAGGCCACCTCCGCCATCGCCGGGAGCCTTCGGGACAACACCTCCGTATCGTCCGCAGGCCGAGGAGACGTGGCCGTCAGGAGTGAGTTCATTGCTGACTCACTCAATGACCCGTCCGAAGACGACACTTCAGGATGGGCCCTGGCCAGACTGCATACAAGTTCGGCATTACAAACAAAACTATGAAGCAAAAATTATGATGGAGTGCGGGCACTTACGATCTCACTAGGGGCTTCTTCCTGGGTAGCCACCCTTCTTCGCTATCGGCGGCGGTGGTAGAGTAGTCCGGAAGGGACACTTTTCCCTTCTTGGATGTCCCAGTCTCTACCACTGAGGCAGCCTTCCTCTTCTTCCCTCCCCCGACACGGGGAGGTGGTGTTTCTCCTTGTTCCTCCCCACCTCTGCGGGAGGAATCTGCCTTGTCGTCATCGGACGACAAGGGTATGACGGCCTTACGCCGGGGGCCTCTCCTGGCCCCCTGGTTCGCCGTCTAAGGCCCCCCATCCTTTTCGGACGGAGCGGCCTCTTCTTCTTCTTCTTCCCCTTCGGGGGAGGAGTGCGCCTCGTCATCTTCGGACGAGGCTTGCGCAACCTTACTTCGGAGGCCCTTTCGGGTCCCCGGGGCCTTCTTATCGGCCTTCTTCTCCGGCCCCTTATAGGGCGCCGGGACCAGCATCTTCGTCAGAAGATCATTGGCTGGACTTTCTCGCAACAGAGATGGACTGTCAATCCGCTCCGCTGTCTCCACATACTCCTAAACAAATGTAAACAAACGCTTAGGAATTCTCCATGAATACATTGGGAGGAACCGGACCCGGTGGCGGCCTGAGAACTCACCTGGGTAGGGTGCCGTGCGGCGTGGAGCCCACGGTCCTCGGTTATGAGAGGAGGTACTTAGGTGGCCTTGAACAATGCCTTCCACGCGTTCTTGTGCTTCATGCCATAGAGCCTCTGGAGCGTCCGGTGTTCGGCCGGGACGAATTCCCACAGATTGAATGCCCACCTTTGGCACGGAAGAATCAGGCGAATGAGCATGACTTGGATCACGTTGACGAGCTTGATGTTCTTGTCCTTCATGCCCTTGACGCAGTTGATGAGTCCGGTTAGCTCTGCAGATTCGCCCCATAACAGGCCCTTCTGTTCCTAGGAGGTGAGGCGCATATGGGTTCCAGATCGGAACTCGGGGGTCGCCGCCCAGTTGGCGTCTCGTGGCTCGGTGATGTAGAACCACCCCGATTGCCACCCCTTCACGGTTTCCGCAAAGGAGCCGTCAGGCCAGGTGACATTAGGCATTTTGCGCACCATGGCTCCTCCACACTCCGCTTGCTAGCCGCTCACAATCTTCGGCTTCACGCAGAAGGTTTGGAGCCACAAGCCGAAATGAGGCTTAATGCGGAGGAAAGCCTCGCACACGACGATGAACGCCGAGATGTTGAGGACGAAGTTCGGAGCTAGATCATGGAAGTCTAGCCCGTAGTAGAACATGAGCCCGCGGACGAAGGGGTGGAGTGGAAACCCCAGTCCACGGATGAAGTGGGCAAGGAACACGACCCTCTCGTGGGGTCCTGGAGTTGGAATGACCTGCCCCTCGTCTGGTAGCCGGTGCGCTATATCTGCGGCCAAGTATCCGGCCGCCCGGAGCTTCACGATATTCTTCTCCGTCGCGGTGGAAGCCACCCACTTGCCTCCTGCTCCGGACATGACTAAATGTGCGGAGAAGACCTGGACTAGGGCGCTGGAGCTCGAGGGGGCAAGAGTATGCGAGGGAGGAAGAAGGCGTGGGTAAAAATGAGGAACTCTTATCCCTTTATAGAGGCGACGAAAGCGGTGCACCTCCCCACTAGCCTGTTGAGAATCGCTTACTTCCCAAGCGCCACGATTGATGGCACGGGGGGATTACCCATACCCGTATTGATGAGAATCCCGCGATAAGGGGACATGATCTCTGCTTTGACAAGACGTGTCAAGGAAACCGCCTCGCAGTACGCGCTGTGGCTGGTTGTGAAAAATGGTTCGATTTGACCGAAATGACATATCGCGTCGTCCAAAAAGCTGTCAGCTGGAGTATCGTTCTATCTACGGTGGTATGTGAAGATCATTTTGTAGATCTGGACACAGTCTACGTGTTTGATAATTACCTTGGAGTATTCGGAGGAGGAACCCACCTTGCAATGCCGAAGACAAGACTGCGTGCCGGACTCATCGTCATTGAAGCCTGGTTTAGGGGCTACTGAGGGAGTCCTGGATAAGGGGGTATCCGGACAGCTGGACTATATTCATCATCCGGACTATAGAAGCGTCAAGATACAAGACTCAAGACTTCGGCTCGTGTCCGGATGGGACTCTCCTTTGCGTGGAAGACAAGCATGGTGATCCGGATATTATGTTTCCTTCCTTGTAACCGACTCCATGTAAACCCTAGCTCTCCGGTGTCTATATAAACCAGAGAGCATGGTCCTTAGAAGGCCGGTCACAATTACAATCATACCATCATAGGCTAGCTCTTAGGGTTTAGCCTCTACGATCTCGTGGTAGATCTACTCTTGTATTCCACATATTTTCAATATTAATCAAGCAGGAAGTAGGGTTTTACCTCCATCGAGAGGGCCCGAACCTGGGTAAACATTGTGTCTCTTGCTTCCTGTTACCATCAGCCTAAGACGCACAGATCGGGACCCCCTACCCGAGATCCGCCGGTTTTGACACCGACAGTAGTCCTTGTGCAGAAGGATGAACTGGTCGAACAAATACCTTGTCGCCATCGAGCATCTTCGGTTACCTTTGTTACTCAAGTTTACCTTCGATGCATTCTATTCGTGTAATTTAATTCGATGCATGCTTTAGTTTTCCTTCAGTTATCTCTTGTAGTTCTTCTTAGTCTATTTATAGTTTATTCCACTACTGGGTTCTGAGAGATTTAAGTTTTCCAAATAAAATTTAAAACTCCCATTCACCCCCTCTGGTCGACATACTTCGTTCCTACAACATTGTATTGAAGATCAACAAGAGAGGAGAAGTCATCTAGCTACAACCTATGGACCCGTAGGTCTGTGGTAAACTACTCACGCTTCATCGGAAGGACAATACTGTTAATGTAGAAGCCCTCCGTGATCGAATTCCCCTCCGGCGGGGTGCTGGAAAAGTCCCCAAGATGGGATCTCATGGGAACAGAGGCTTGTGGCGGCTGAAAAGTATTTTGGTGGACGCTTCTATTGGTTTGGGAATATTTGGGAGTTTATAGGCTGAGAATTAAGGTTGGAGGACTCTCATAGGACCCACAAGCCATGGGGCGCACCCTAAAATCTTTTGGAGCCCTCGGTACTCTTCTGTCCCCCTTGGATGTCCTATGATCCAAGAAAAATCATCGCGAAAGTTTTATTTTGTTTGGACTCCGTTCGATATTCCTTTTCTGTAAAACTCAAAAACAAGGAAAAACAAAAACTGGGACTGGGCGCTAGGTTAATAGGTTAGTCCCAAAACTAATATAAAATAGCATATTAATGCATATAAATCATCCAAGATATATATTATAATAGCATGGAACGATCAAAAATTATAGATACGTTGGAGACGTATCAAGCATCCCCAAGCTTAATTCCTACTCGTCCTCGAGTAGGTAAATGATAAAAACAGAATTTTTGATGTAGAATGCTACCTAACATATTTATCCATGTAATCATCTTTATTGTGGCATGAAAATATTCATATCCATAATATTCAAAACAAAAGTTAATATTTACATAAAAACAATAATACTTCAAGCATACTAATAAAACAATCATGTCTTCTCAAAATAACAGGCAAAAGAAAGTTATCCCTACAAAATCATATAGTATGGCTATGCTCCATCTTCATCACACAAAGTATTTTATCATGCACAACCTCGATGACAAGCCAAGCAGTTGTTTCATACTTTTGGTGTTCTCAAACTTTTTTAACTTTCATGCAATACATGAGCGTGATCCATGGATATAGCACTATACGTGGAATAGAATATGGTGGTTGTGGAGAAGACAAAAGGAAGGAGAAAGTCTCACATCAACTAGGCGTATTAACGGGCTATGGAGATGCCCATCAATAGATATCAATGTGAGTGAGTAGAGATTGCCATGCAACAAATGCACTAGAGCTATAAGTGTATGAAAGCTCAAAAATAAACTAAGTGGGTGTGCATCCAACTTGCTTGCTCATGAATACCTAGGGCAATTTGAGGATGCCCGTCATTGGAATATATAAGCCAAGTTCTATAATGAAAAACTCCCACTAGTATATGAAAGTGACAAAATAGGAGACTCTCTATCATGAAGATCATGGTGCTACTTTGAAGCACAAGTGTGGAAAAAGGATAGTAACATTGTCCCTTCTCTCTTTTCTCTCATTTTTTGTTTGGGGCTGTTTGGCCTCTCTTTTTTCTTTTTTTCTTTTCTTTTCTTTTCTTTTATTTTTCGTCCGGAGTCTCATCCCGACTTGTGGGGGGATCATAGCCTCCATCATCCTTTCCTCGCATGGGACAATGCTCTAATAATGATGATCATCACACTTTTATTTACTTATAACTCAAGAATTGTAACTCGATACTAGAACAAAATATGACTCTATATGAATGCCTCCGGCGATGTACCGGGATGTGCAATGATCAAGAGTGACATGTATAAAAAATATGAATGGTGGCATTGCCACAAATACTATGCCAACTACATGATCATGCAAAGCAATATGACAATGATGGTGCATGTAATAATAAATGGAACGGTGGAAGTTGCATGGAAATATATCTCTGAATGGATATGGAAATGCCATAATAGGTAGGTATGGTGGCTGTTTTGAGGAAGGTATATGGTGGGTTCAATGCACTGGCAAGAATTGCGTGGTACTAGAGAGGCTAGCAAAGGTGGAAGGGTAAGAGTACGTATAATACATGGACTCAACATTAGTCATAAAGAACTCACATACTTATTGCAAAACTTTATTAGCTATCGAAACAAAGTACTACACGCATGCTCCTAGGGGGATAGATTGGTAGGAAAAGACCATCGCTCGTCCCCGACCGCCACTCATAAAGAAGACAGTCAAAAAATAAATCATGCTCCGACTTCATCACATAATGGTGCACCATACGTGCATGCTACAGGAATCACAAACTTCTAACACAAGTATTTCTACCAATCCATAATTACTCACTAGCATGACTCTAATATCACCATCTTTATATCTCAAAACAAATGCAAGTAATCAAACTTCTCATAGTATTCAATGCTCTTTATATGAAAGTTGTTATTATATCCCTCTTGGATACCCATCATATTAGAACTAAATCAATAACCTAAGCAAATTACCATGCTGTTTAGAGACTCTCAAAATAATATAAGTGAATCATGAGAGTTCAACAATTTCTATAATATAAATCCACCACCATGCTCTAAAAAGATATAAGTGAAGCACTAGAGCAAATTGCCTAGCTCGAAAGATCTAAGTGAAGCACATAGAGTATTCTAATAAATTCACGATTAATGCATGTCCCTCTCAAAAGGTGTGTAAAACAAGGATGATTGTGGAAAACTAAAAACCAAAGACTCATATCATATAAGCCACTCCAAGCAAAACACATATCACGTGGTGAATAAAAATATAGCCTCAAGTAAATTTACCGATGGATCGAAGACAAGAGAGGGGATGCCATCCGGGGCATCCCCAAGCTTAGATGCTTGGTTGTACTTGAATATTACCTTGGGGTGTCTTGGGCATCCCCAAGCCTAGTTTGTTGCCACTCCTTATTCCATAGTCCATCAAATCTTTACCCAAAACTTGAAAACTTCACAACACAAAACTCAAGAGAGAACTCATGAGATCCGTTAGTATAAAAAAATCACCACTTTTGATACTGTTGTGAACTCATTCTTTATTTATATTGGTGTAATATTGAAAGTGCGTTATATCGACTAGAGGGGGGGTGAATAGGCGATTTTTATGAATTCTTCACTGAGGAATTTGCAGGTGAGGAAATTCCTAAAGGAAGAACTACTTGCAACGGAATAAGTACTCAAAAGTAAACATAGCAGAACACACGCATAGTCATCATGATGAAATGAAGACAAGCACAGAGTACAGAAAGCGTAAGCACATGATAACACAAGATGAAGACGCACAGACTGAAGAAATTGAACTAAGGAAATTGAGAAAGTCTTAAGTCAAAGTCTTCAAACAGATATGAACAAGCAGACAGCAACAGAAATGAGGAAATGAATGAGTTGAGGAAATAGAACCAGTAAGCTCGGTGAAGACAATGATTTGGTAGACCAGTTCCAACTGCTGTCTCAGTTGTAGATCTGGTTGGAGCGGCTGAGTATTTAAACTCGAGGACACCCAGTCCCGGACACACAGTTCTCACTGTATTCTCCTTGAGCTAAAGTCAGACAGACCTCGCCCAATCACTCGTGGTAAGTCTTCAGGTGACTTCCGGACCTTCACAAACCAGGTCACTCGGCGATCCACAATTCCTCTTGGATGCTCTAGACCTTGACGCCTAACCGTCTGGAAGAAGCACAGTCTTCAAAGGAAACAAGTGTTGGATCCACGCAGGATCAATCTCTTCAGTGATGCTCAATCACTTTGGGGTTTTATAGGTTTGGGTTTGGGTTTTCCTCACTTGATGATTTTCACTCAAAGTCCTCGGAGGATGGGATGCTCTCAAATGACAAGTGTCAGTTTCTCTCGGAGCAGCCAACCAACTAGTGGTTGTAGGGGGTGGCTATTTATAGCCTAGGGAGCAGCCCGACATGATAAGACATAAATGCCCTTGTCTGATATGACCGTTAGGTGGGTAGATATTTTGGGACAGCTGGCGCATAGCACAACAACGGTCGGAATATTTGACTCTCAAAGTCCTCACGGCTATCATGTTCCTCACTGTGTAGGCAATCCGCACTGGCGAATTCCTAACTCCTCAGTCAGAACAAATTCCTCAGAGACCAGAAGAGCTTCATCTCTGTCACTGAAGAATATGACTGAACTATGTGAGATTTCAAATGGCTTCACTCGAAGGGATTGGTAGGTGTAGGATTTTGAGTTGAGCATCACATGGAATTTTTCCTTAGTATTTCCTCGACCCCCTTTAACAGTACGGTGTTTCCTATGACTCAAGAAAGAGAAAATGAAACAATGAAATATAGAGTCTTCATGCTTCATGTTCCTCGAATGATTGCCAAGTCTTCAAGGTCACACCAATTTCTTCACTTTCAAAGTCTTCAAATATCCAAAGTCTTCAGTTGAAGAACTTCATTTTTAGGGGTCGACTTTCTCTGTAAATATTAAACTCCTCATAGACTTATAGGCCTGTGTACACTCACAAACGCATCGGTCTCTTAACCTATAAGTCTTCAATACACCAAAATCACTAAGGGGCACTAGATGCAGTTACAAATATCTACTGTATTCCAATTTCTACATGGTTCATACCCCCAAATACTACCCATAGATTCATCAAATAAGCAAACAACACATAGAAAACAGAATATGTCAAAAAAAGAACAGTCTGTAGTAATCTGGAAAATTCGTATAGTTCTGTAACTCCAAAATTTCTGAAAAATTAGGACAACAGAGGAAATTCATATATCAATCGGATGTAAGACAATTCAGATCAAAAGCACATTTCTGTGATTTTTTTTAAATTCTGGTAATGAGCGCAAAAGTTTCTGTTTTTCAGCAAGATCAAATCAATGATATACAAAAGTATCCCAAAGGCTTTACTTGGCTCAAACACTAATTAAAAACACCAAAACACAATTACTACAGAGGTAATAATGTGTATTTATTGAAGAACAGAACCAAAAACAAAAAACATAAAAAAAAAATTGGGTTGCCTCCCAACAAACGCTATTGTTTAATGCCTCTAGCTAGGCATATTGCAACGGATCTAGGTATTGTCATCTTTGGTATTAAATCCATAAGTAGCCCTCATAATATATTCATATGGCAACTTAATTTTCTTTCTTGGGAAGTATTCCAAGCCCTTCCTTAAAGGAAATTGAAATATAATGTTTCCTTCTTTCATATCAATAATTGCACCAATCGTTCTAAGGAAATGTCTACCAAGAATAATAGGACATGTCGGATTGCAATCTACATCAAGCACAATGAAATCTACGGGCACATTATTCATATTTGCAACAATAATAACATCATTAATCCTTCCCATACGTTTCTTAATAGTGGAATCCGCTAGATTCAAATTCAAAGAACGATCATCAAATTCACGAAAACCTAGCACATGACATAATTTTTTTGGAATCGTGGAAACGCTAGCACCAAAATCACACAAAGCATGGCACTCATAATCTTTAATTTTAATCTTAATAGTAGGTTCCCACTCATCATAAAGCTTTGTGGGGATCAAAACTTCTAACTCAAGTTTTTCTTCAAAAGATTTCATCATAGCATCAACGATTTTTTTAGTAAAAGCTTTATTTTGATTATAAGCATGAGGAGAATTCAACATGGATTGCAACAAGAAAATACAATCTACCAAAGAACAATTATATAATTAAAGTCCATGAAATCCAAAAGAGTGGTTTCATTGGTACTTAAAGTTTTGACCACTCCAATCCCACTTTCATCATTTTTATATTAAGATCTTTAAACTCTGAATCATTGGGACGCCTTCTAGCTAAAGTTGACTCATCTCTAGTCCATCTTTATCTAGATTTATATTAGCAAACAAAGATTCAATAGGAGTCACATCAAGATTTTTAAGATCCTCATCATTATTTAAAGATTTTGGTTTAGCGGCCATCTTATTTACCAAAGTAGTTTGTTTATCGGAAATTTGACCTACTAAATTTTAAGGATGAGCAAACTGAGATTTAAGACCATAAAATTCCTTAGTAACGTCATCAAGCTCTTTATTAATATACTCCATCATAGTTTTTTGTTCTTTAACCTCGTTTCTAAAGAAACTATTATGCTCAAATTGCAAAGACATGAAGCTTTTAGCATTATTTTCAACCTCTCCCAACTTCCTATAATAATGATCAAACATTTGGGGTTGAGCCATACGGGCAAACAAGTAATCTAGCGCACAAGCAAACAAAAAGCAAATGAAAAGGCGAACAGAAGGAGGGCGAAAAAAAGGCAAGTGGTCTTGTGATTGTCTGAAAACGTTTTAGAAGTGGGGGAGAGGAAAATGAGAGGCAAATGGCAAACAATGTAATGGAAGAGATGATAGTTTATGATGGGTACTTGGTGAGCTTGATGTAGAACCTCCCCGACAACGGCACCAGAAATTCTTCCTGCTACTTCTTGAGCTTGCATTGGTTTTTCCCTTGAAGAGGAAAGGGCAATGCAGCAAAGTAGAGATAAGTATTTCCCTCAGTTTGAGAACCAAGGTATCAATCCAGTAGGAGGTACAAGCAAGTCTCCAATCTATGCACCTGCACAAACAATCAAACACTTGCACCCAACGCGATAAAGGGGTCGACAATCCCTTCACAGTCACTTGCAAGGATGAGATCTGATAGAGATAGATATAAAAGATTACTAAAATGTAAAACAAAGTGAAAACAAATAAATTGCAGCAAGGTATTTTTGGGTTTTTTGATTTATAGATCTAAAAATATATGATGGAAAATAGACCCGGGGGCCATAGGTTTCACTAGAGACTTCTCTCTTGAAAGAAAACACACGGTGGGTATCGTGGAATTGTCACGGCAGATGCCCTAGCATGAGGACTTAGGTGTGGAGCCATCGCAATGTAGTTACCTTGAAGGGGTTAAACGGGACAAAGGACACAGAGAGTTTTACCCAGGTTCGGCCCCTCTCAATGAGGTAAAGGCCTACTCCTGCTTTAGGTTGTATTGCTTGGGTTTCGATTACTAGGGAGAGAATACGCTTGACCTAGTTCTCGACTTGTTGTTTTCTTTCCCTAACCCGCCGCCGGGTCACCCCTTTATGTACACAGGTCGATGCCCGGCCAGAGTCCTGGCCGGCTCATACACAATGTGTCCGGCTCGGTGACAAAATTATACTTTCCTTAACATACAAGTTAAGCATATGTCGGTCTATGCCCGTGGGCCTCAAGTCGCCTCCGGATCTTGGGCCTTCAATGAGCTTGCTTCATGAACCACCATCTTGAACATCTTCTTGGGCCTTCTCATTATGAACCGCCAGTGGTATGACCCGGCCCCTCCTGGGCGGGTCATACCCAATAGTTACATCCCCAACATTAGGCCCCAGGTTGATGTGAACTTGTTCATATCAATCTTCAATACTTGACTTAGAAAAAATCCATCATCATCAGTCCTTATGAAATCTTATAACCCGCCATGACGTCAGCTCACAGAATTGTGCTAACCCGCCATGACGTCATCTCGCATTAATATCGCACAAGGCCCAAAACATCTCATCATATCTTCAGTTTTAATGAACCTCCCGAAAATCGGGGCATCTATGTTATCACATAATCATTTTTCAGCCTCCTCGATTCCCGCTCATGCCATCCATCCACTGCCTTATAAATAGGGACAGGGGGCCCTGTTTTCATTTTTACCCCATGCCGCTGCCTCTTCTTCTTTCTTCCTCTGGACGCCAACGCGCCCGAGCTCCTCCACCGTCGACCTCGTGCACTGCGTCAACCCTGGCCGCTGCATCAACCTGAACGCACTAGAACACCACCGCGCACCTCCACTGTTCAACAGCCCCGGTAAGCTCTCCTCTTTCCTCACGTAGATCTCCATTAGGGTTTTCTTGAGTTTGTCGAAGTGCATCTCCGTTCCTCTCTGTTCCTCCATATCTCTTGTAGTTGTTGATCTGATCATAGTACCTATCTTGCGCAGTAGCAGTTTAGCACTCGTTTTTGATATTTGAACGCCTCCCCTTCGTAGGAGATCTCATCTGAGCACGTGAACTATTCTGCTGCCGCCACTTAGGTTTAGAATTTTTCTTCATTATCTGAACTGCGATAGATCCAAAATTATAACACTAATCTGTGAGAACTATTTGTCCAACACTTAGCAATCCTTCACTTATAGATCTGAAAACTGATAGTTGTGCGGGTGGCTTAACTGATAAACCATAACCCGCCAGGTACCATTAGTCCCCTCTTAAGCTGCTAGTAGATTGCTCTGCATAACTCAACACACTATCCTCCGGCTTAACACACTGCATGTTTATAGTTCTTACCTTTGAACCAATGACCGGCTTAACAACGTAATCTTAAACCGGCAATATTTTATTTCCAGACCATCATCAACAATGACTAAGACCCTCACCTCATGCAACTAGGTAGCATCCCGGGTTACCGAGGAATACTTGCATAATTTTGTTCAGACTGGTGTCTTAGCCAAAAAGACGACATCCACTGGAGGGTCCCAGACACTGAAAATCCTCCTGAGCCCAAGGAACAAGAAGTAATCATTTTCACTGATCATATGATCCGGGGGTTTACCCCTCCCGGTTCAAACTTCTTCCTAGATGTGCTACACTTTTTCCAGCTTCATCCTCAAGATATTGGGCCCAATTATGTCTCCAACATTTGCAACTTCCAAGTTTTTTGCGAATCTTATCTTCAAGAAGAGCCCACTGTCGAACTGTTCAGGGAATTCTGTTACTTCAACCGGCAGACGGAATTCACCGATGGGCCGAGCTTGGAGCTAGGCGGAGTTTCAATTCATAAGTGGAAAGAAGCCACCTTCCCCTATGCCAAGCCGCCCAGTCATCCTATGTACTGGAACCAGACTTGGTTTTATTGCCAAGATACATCTTCAGAGGGCAAAAATCCCATACCGGGTTACCGTGTGAACCGGCTTAGCAACACACATCAACTCCCGGAGCGGATCCGTACAAAGAAACGGGCCAAATATGCGCCCATTTTCTCAAAGATCATAGCTTTCATGGCTAATGGCTTAACCTGCGTCGATCTGGTTCGGTGCTGGGTCGCTTGGAGGATTCTTCCTTTAAGCCGTCGGCCCAGCTTAATGTGCGAGTAAACCGACAACTTATAAGATTCGCAACACCACTGTGAGATCCAATTAACTGATGAGGAAATCAATGATGCAACCAAGGCTTTATTGAATGAAAGCTTGGCAGAGTGCAGCAAAACCAGACTTAACCCTTTCTGCACCTTCAACCAGCCGCCAACTGTGAGTTTTGCACATAATTTTTTAGTTGAATCATGTTTTCATTAACACTATCCTCTTATAATCATCTGCCTTCCACAGGTTGATTCTCCTTTTCGGAAGAAGAAACTGCAGGACACACCGGCCAAGAAGACCCGGACAAAAACCAAGGCTAACAAAAAGCCTGCCAAGAAGAAGACCGACACCTCCGAGTTACTTGACTTGGATGATGATGGTGATGATGATGAGTCGGAGGTAGAACTTGATTCTCTTGGCTCATTTTTGTACATCTCACTGACAATGACTATTATGAGGATGACGCGGAAGCCAGCCGTGCGGGTGATGAAGAGGTAACTGTTCTTTCCTCCGGCTCAGAATCTCTGCCAAAACAGAAAACTCAACAAGCAAGCCAGAAAGTAAGGTTTTCTCATCCTTTGTCTTATTTGGATCCCAACTTTATTTTGAAGAAGTAGCAACATGAAGCTCACCATACAACCCGGAATAGCGGAGGCGGGATCCTTTCCTCTAGCTTACCAAACACTCCAGCTCCCTGCAAGCGTCGCCGAGAGGTTTCAACAATTTCTAACTTAACTTTTCCCAAGGCGGGTCTTTTTCGACAACCTCTTAATCCTTCCAACTCAAATTACTAGGGAACATCTCATTCCTCCTCTGGCGACTCAACAAGAACTCACGTCCCAGTCTTCAAGACTGTGCCTGCGTAAGAATGGTAAACATCTGCTTTCAATCATGTACTCAATTGTTGTGTTAACCTCGTATTATGCTGCATTTACAGAGCTATGGCAAAGCCCAACAAGAAGTTGAAGGTGACAAAACCCACTGAAAACCCTTTTGAGCCAGAGAAGTAGTCAACAGAGACCTCCCTCCATGCCACTAAGGCCACAGCTGATGAGACGCCACTAGAAGAACACAACATCACCATAGATCATATGGATGTTGACCCAGCCACCACCAAGCCGCCAAGTCCCATCAAGCCACCAAGTCCCATCAAGCCTATTGAAGAAAAGGCTGATGATGTTACCATTACCGGGCTTGGTTATACAGCGCCAGGCAATCCCACTGTCTTGTTAGAGCACAGCGCCAAGGAAGAAATATCTATTGCTGACAAAGGCAAGTGGTCAGTGAATTTAGAGAGCTATGCTCACTACAACGCTCAAGAGATCCACTCCGGGTATCTGAACCGCCTGCACACAAGCTGCAACTTTGAAGCCGGCTTAGTTAACTTGATGAAGGAGTGTTTTGAGGTAAACACTACAGCCCTCTTCATATGAATATACTTCTATCAGCCGCCAAGTTTACTGGACATGATTGAATTGAATGTACTGTAGACTTTAGATAGCCTTGTAGATCAACTCAAGTAGCCCCCAAGGGCCGGCTTAAACTTTCAAGATAAGTCGGGACTTCAAATAATAATGCTTCAACTTTGCACATGTAGCCCCCAAGGGCCGGCTTAAACTGTCAAGATAAGTCGGGACTTCAAATATTAATGATTCAATTTTGCACCTGTAGCCCCCAAGGGCCGGCTTTAACTGTTAAGATTAGCTAGGTCTCATTACTATAGTTGTCAATAAAATCCAAGTATATAGCCTCCATGAATCAACTATAGTAACCATAGTGTAGCCGGGTCATCCTGAAATTGTCTTTAAAAAGAGCAATGTGCATTAGCCGCCAAGTGCCAAGTGAAATACGTGTATTGTGCTTGGGACTTTTAAATAAGATGATTGTAACACCGCCTATTGTTTGCAAATTGCAGGCTGGACTCACTGTGAAGGAATCCCAAGTTGCCGATCTTCAAGAAAATATTAAGTCTCAACAATCTGAAACTTCCAAGGCCAAAGCAGAATTGACCACCGCCTTGGTAGAGATGGAGAAGTTCAAAAAGGACTTCAAGGCTGACCAGGCAGTTTGGGAGACTGACAAAGCAGCTCTATTGAAGAGATCAGAAGAAGCAGAATCAGCCCTTAAGCCGGTGGCTGAAGAGCTTTCCGGCTTAAAACATCAAATAAATGCCATGACAGCTACCATCTTCGGTAAGTAATTTTATCTCAGTTTGTCACCACCAATGCATTGTAATAATCATTCATCCAGCTTATATATTTACTTGGTAATGCAGGCTCCAGAATCGCCCATCTTGGCGCAGATATGTGCATGAAGCTGAAAGCCGCCTATACTTTGAAAGAGCAATTGTATACTGGTGCGCAACGAGCTATCTCTGCAGCTTCTCATAAGAAACAACCACCAACTCTTATCAAAGACACGCTAGAAAAGTTGTCTATACTACCCCAAAGAATGGAGGATCTGAAGCTATCAGCTGCTAGAGCCAGTGCCATCACTGCGCTAACCTGGGCCAAGGTGTGGCAAGCAGATCTGGACCCAGAGGACTTGGCCAACGCCTGCCCAAGTGTAAAAGAGGACGGGTCTCCCTTCGGTGCTGAGGACTTTGCGGAAATAGCAAGAGAAATGCGCCCTCTAGCAAGCAAATTGGCTAAAGACACTGATCTATCTCATTATCATGTGGCTTATACTGCTGATAACAAGAAGGTGAAGGCGCCGGTTCACTACTCCGAGGAGCTTATTCCACCAATCCGTAAGCACACCTTTGCCCCTGATATTGACTCGTCAACACTTATTCATGTGAAGTTGTATTCAAAGTTTGACTGGGATCAGTTGGGCCACCTCTGACTTCCAGCCAACGGGTGAAGAGGAAACAGATGAACCGGTGCGAGATGACCCGGAATCCTCTACCCGCCAAGGTCAAGACCACTGAAGGGAGACCCGGAATCCTCTACCCGCCAAGGTCAAGCCAAAGACCGGCTTAGCATCTGCCAGCTGAAATACTTTATCAAAACACTTATTCTTTTGGGTCGTCTGATGCTTTGTAATAGGCTAGCGTGAAAACAATGATCTGCCATGCCCATCCCGCATGTTGATTTGCATAACACTTATGAGCCATTTGATCTTATTTGATGATCCACTTTTATGCTCATAATCATTATCAACTTTGCTGATCATGTTGTCATAAACCCTGCATACAAACAGAGAACAAGTGCCTTGGCGGTTTAGCCCAAGGCGGGTCATAATGCCCCATATAAAAACCACTGGTGACTACATCGTCTATAACCAGGGTCGGTTTATCAAAACCTCATATAATCATAACAAAATAAATATAATACCTATGATACTTATGTGTATTGTCGACTTACCATGCCACATGTAGCAAGGGTAACAGTCCAGACTCAGAGCGCAGCACTCTGTGCAATTTATTCATACCACCGACTTACAACACCATAGACAGCAAATGGTAACATCCCCAAAAAAATTAGAGTATAGAACTCCAAACATATGATCATCATACACTGGCGACTTAACGTCCAAAGCCAGGCCGGGTTAGCAAAAACACCGGATATTTTCAAATATGAATCATAAAGATCAAGGCAACATGGCCCAAATCAACAACCATATATCAATATGGTACAAACATAAATCATCAAAAAAGATTGAAAGTCAATATAAACCAGAAAAAGCAAGGCATTCAAAGGCTGCCAAGCCTCAACATCAAGTGCTATTCAAGGGTTGCACAACCACTGAGTTATTCCTTAATTCAAACCTGTAAGCCGGGCCTCACATGACCAATCACCATTTTAACTTTGACAAGTTCATGGTCTTTATAAGATTGACTGTCAAGAGTACACCGAGTCATTCCAGGATTACTTAGTCGGAGTGGCAAGCATACAAAGGTAGGATAACCCGGATTTTTGGTGAATACACCTGGCTTCCAAGCCTATTACAGGGGACAACAAATCTCTTGTTCATTTAACAAGAAGCCCCCAAGTAATATTTCGATCCAGGCGTACAAGCCAGGCCGGTAGGGTAGTCATAGCTATGCTCAATGAGCAGGAAGCCCCCAAGTATTTTGCAATCAAGGCGTACAGCCGGATCAAAAGGGTAATCATAACTATGCTCAATAAGCAGGAAGCCCCCAAGTGACCTTATGAAGTGACAGTAAGGACTCAGATTCTCAAATATGAAACGATAGAGGCCCTGAATCATCAGGGATGCCGGCTTTATAATACTAATCATAATATATATACATTTGTAAAAGTATGTACATCACAAGAGTCGGTGGCTCAGGTGTAATAAGGCTGAAGATGAGCAATATTCCACGGCCGATGGGTCCCCTCCTCCGACGTGCGTGAGTCCTCGTGGTCTTGAACATCGATAAGGTAGTATGACCTGTTGTTCAGATTTTTACTGACCACAAAGGGCCCTTCCCAAGGTGGGGATAACTTGTGCATGTCAGTTTGATCCTGGATGAGTCGGAGCACCAAATCTAACCCGGCGGCTATGATAACGACGCATATCTTGCTTCTAAATAGCCAAACGAGCCGCCGCAAGGTCACGCTCCTCATCCAAAAGGTCAATAGCATCCTGATGTGATTTCTCATTATCAGCTTCAACATAAGCCGCCACACGGGGCGAGTCGCGACGTATGATGTCTACTACACAACCTTCTTCTTGTAGACGTTGTTGGGCCTCCAAGTGCAGAGGTTTGTAGGACAGTAGCAAATTTCCCTCAAGTGGATGACCTAAGGTTTATCAATCCATGGGAGGTGTAGGATGAAGATGGTCTCTCTCAAACAACCCTGCAACCAAATAACAAAGAGTCCCTTGTGTCCACAACACACCCAATACAATGGTAGATTGTATAGGTGCACTAGTTCGGCGAAGAGATGGTGATACAAGTGCAATATGGATGGTAGATAAAGGTATTTGTAATCTGAAATTATAAAAACAGCAAGGTAGCAAGCGATAAAAGTGAGCGTAAACGGTATTGCAATGGTAGGAAACAAGGCCTAAGGTTCATACTTTCACTAGTGCAAGTTCTCTCAACAATAATGACATAATTGGATCACATAAAAATCCCTCAATATGCAACAAAGACTCACTCCAAAGTCACTAATAGCGGAGAACAAACGAAGAGATTATGGTAGGGTACGAAACCACCTCAAAGTTATCCTTTTTGATCTATCTATTCAAGAGTCTGTAGTAAAATAACATGAAGCTATTCTTTCCGTTCGATCTATCATAGAGTTCATACTAGAATAACACCTTAAGACACAAATCAACCAAAACCCTAATGTGACCTAGATGCTCCATTGTCACCTCAAGTATCCGTGGGTATGATTATATGATATGCATCACACAATTTCAGATTCATCTATTCAACCAACACAAAGTACTTCAAAGAGTGCCCCAAAGTTTCTACCGGAGAGTCAAGACGAAAACGTGTGCCAACCCCTATGCATAGGTTCATGGGTGGAACCCGCAAGTTGATCACCAAAACATACATCAAGTGGATCACGTGATATCCCGTTGTCACCACAGATAAGCACAGCAAGACATACATCAAGTGTTCTAAAATCCTTAAAGACTCAATCCGACAAGATAACTTCAAAGGGAAAACTCAATTCATCACAAGAGAGTAGAGGGGGGAGAAGCATCATAAGATCTAACTATAATAGCAAAGCTCGCGATACATCAAGATCGTGCCATAGAGAGAACATGAGAGAGAGATCAAACACATAGCTACTGGTACATACCCTCAGCCCCGAGGGTGAACTACTCCCTCCTCGTCATGGAGAGCACCGGGATGATGAAGATGGCCACCGGTGAGGGATCCCCCCTCCGGCAGGGTGCCGGAACAGGGTCCCGATTGGTTTTTGGTGGCTATAGAGGCTTGCGGCGGCGGAACTCCCGATCTATGGTTGTCTTCGATGTTTTTAGGGCATATGGACTTATATAGGTGAAAGAAGTCGGTCAAGGGACGCTCGAGGGGCCCACGAGACAGGGGGCGCACCCAGTAGGGGGGCGCCCCCCACCCTCGTGGCCACCTCGAAGCTTCGTTGACTTGGACTCCAAGTCTCCTGGATCATGTTTGTTCCAAAAATCACGCTCCCAAAGGTTTCATTCCGTTTGGACTCCGTTTGATATTCCTTTTCTTCGAAACACTGAAATAGGCAATAAAACAACATTATGGGTTGGGCCTCCGGTTAATAGGTTAGTCCCAAAAGTAATATAAAAGTGTATAATAAAGCCCATAATCATTCAAAACAGATAATAAAATAGCATGAATGCTTCATAAATTATAGATACGTTGGAGACGTATCAACATATGTCACTAGGGAGAACCGCCTCTGCTCCATAAACCATGAAGAAAGGCATGTAACCCGTAGACCTGTTGGGGGTGGTGTTGATATTCCAAAGCACTGAGGGCAATTCTTCCACCCAACAACCCAACATCCTTTGCAAAGGGACCATAAGCCGGGGTTTGATACCTCTCAAAATTTCTTGATTGGGTCTCTCAGCTTGGCCATTAGACTGGGGATGAGCCATCGACGCCACATCAAGCCGGATATGCTCTTGTTCACACAATTCTTTCATTGTACCCTTTAGACAGATTAGTACCATTATCAGTAATGATACTATGAGGATATCCAAAATGAAAGATCACCTTTTTAATGAATTGAACTGCCGTTGCTGCATCACATTTGCTGACCGGCTCAGCTTCAACCCACTTTGTAAACTTGTCAATAGCCACCAGGAGGTGAGTCTTTTTGTCCTTGGACCTTTTAAAAGGACCAACCATATCTAATCCCCAGACTGCAAACGGCCAAGTGATCGGAATCATCCTCAATTCTTGAGCCAGGACATGAGCTCATCTTGAAAATTTCTGACATCCATCACATTAACTAACCAGATCTTCCGCATCAGCATGAGCCATCAGCCAATAAAACCCATGACAAAAAGCTTTAGCAACGAGAGATTTAGAGCTGGCATGATGTCCGCAATCTCCTTCATTAATCTCCCTTAAAATTTCACGGCTCTTCTTAGGAGAAATGCATCGTTGAAGCACCCCTGTAACACTGCATCTATGTAGCTCACCATTGACAATAGTCATTGACTTAGACCTCTGGGTTATTTGCCTGGCCAAGGTTTCATCCTCAGGTAACTCACCCCAGGTCATATAAGCCAAATATGGAACAGTCTAATCAGGAATAACATGGAGAGCCGCCACCAACTGTGCCTCCGGGTCAGGAATTGCAAGATCTTCCTCCGTAGGCAATTTAACTGATGGGTTATGCAAAACTCGAGGAAGCACATTAGGGGGTACCGGCTTACGCTGAGACCCCAGCCAGCTTAAAGCGTCAGCAGCTTCAATTTTCCTGTGATCCACATGCTCCACTCGATAACCTTTGAAATGACCAGCAATAGTATCAACCTCTCGGCGATAAGCCACCATGAGTGGATCCTTTGAATCCCAAGTTCCTGACACTTGCTGAGCCACCAAGTCTGAGTCGCCAAAACACCTTACCCGGCTTATATTCATCTCTTTAGCCATCCGAAGACCATGGAGTAAGGCTTCATACTCAGCTGCATTGTTAGTACAAGGGAACATCAACCTTAAAACATAACAAAATTTATCACCTCGCGGGGAAGTCAATATAACTCCAGCACCCAAGCCTTCCAATTGCCGGGATCCATCAAAGTGAATAGTCCAATATGTGCTATCTGGCTTATCCTCAGGCATCTGCAATTCCAACCAGTAATTGATGAAATCCACAAGTGCTTGAGACTTTATAGCCGTCCGAGGCATATACTTCAAGCCATGGGGTCCAAGCTCAATGGACCACTTAGCTACCCGACCTGTGGATTCTCTGTTTTGAATAATATCCCCCAAGGGAGCGGAACTAACCACAATGATGGGATGACCAAGGAAATATTGCTTCAACTTGCGGCTAGCCATGAACATGTCGTAAACCAATTTCTGCTAATGTGGGTATCTCTGCTTAGACTCAATGAGCACCTCACTGACATAATAAACCGGCCTTTGAACCGAATACTCCTTGCCTGACTCCTTCCTTTTAACCACAACTGCCACACTGACAGCTCTGTTGTTTGCAGCCACATATAAAAGCAAGGGATCCTTCTCAATAGGAGCTGCAAGAACCGGAGGTTCAGCCAGCTGGCTCTTAAGCGCCTCAAACTGTTGGAAATATGCCCTAGAGGCAATAATAAAAGGATTATTATATTTCCTTGTTCATGGTAATTGTCTTTTATTCATGCTATAATTGTATTATCCGGAAATCGTAATACACGTGTGAATACTTAGACCACAACATGTCCCTAGTGAGCCTCTAGTTGACTAGCTCGTTGGTCAACAGATAGTCATGGTTTCCTGACTATGGACATTAGATGTCATTGACAACAGGATCACATCGTTAGGAGAATGATGTGATGGACAAGACCCATTCCTAAGCATAGCACAAAGATCGTGTAGTTCGTTTTGCTAGAGCTTTTCCAATATCAAGTATCTCTTCCTTAGACCATGAGATCGTGTAACTCCCGGATACCGTAGGAGTGCTTTGGGTGTACCAAACGTCACAACGTAACTGGGTGACTATAAAGGTGCATTACAGGTATCTCCGAAAGTGTCTTTTGGGTTGACACGGATCGAGACTGGGATTTGTCACTCCGTATTACGGAGAGGTATCACTGGGCCCACTCGGTAGTGCATCATCATAATGAGCTCAAAGTGACCAAGTGTCTGGTCACGGGATCATGCATTACGGTACGAGTAAAGTGACTTGCCGGTAACGAGACTGAACAAGGTATTGGGATACCGACGATCGAGTCTCGGGCAAGTAACATACCGTCTGACAAAGGGAATAGTATACGGGGTTGCTTGAACCCTCGACATCATGGTTCATCCGATGAGATCATCGAGGAGTATGTGGGAGCCAACATGGGTATCCAAATCCCGCTGTTGGTTATTGACCGGAGAGCCGTCTCGGTCATGTCTACATGTCTCCCGAACCCGTAGGGTCTACACACTTAAGGTTCGGTGACGCTAGGGTTGTATGAATATGAGTATGCAGCAAACCTAATGTTGTTCGGAGTCCCGGATGAGATCTCGGACGTCACGAGGAGTTCCGGAATGGTCCGGAGGTAAAGAAAACTATATAAGAAGTGCTGTTTCGGCCATCGAGAAAGTTTTGGGGTCACCCGGTATTGTACCGGGACCACCGGAAGGGTCCCGGGGGCCCACCGGGTGGGGCCACCTATCCCGGAGGGCCTCGTGGGCTGAAGTGGGAGGGTAACCAGCCCCTAGTGGGCTGGTGCGCCCCCCCCCCCCCTTGCCCCCCTGCGCCTAGGTTTGGAAACCCTAGGTGGGGGGCGCACCACTTGCCTTGGGGGGCACTCCACCCCCCTTGGCCGCCCCCCCCTTGGGAGATTGATCTCCCAGGGCCGGCGCCCCCCTGGGGGCCTATATAAAGGAGGGCAAGGGGGAGGGCAGCCGCACCCAAGTCTTGGCGCCTCCCTCCCCCTGCTACACCTCGTCCTCCTCCCGCAGCAGCTTGGCAAAGCCCTGCCGGAGTTCTGCTGCATCCACCACCACGTCGTCGTGCTGCTGGATCATTATCAACCTCTCCTTCCCCCTTGCTGGATCAAGACGGAGGAGATGTCACGCTGACCGTACGTGTGTTGAACACGGAGGTGACGTCCGTTCGGCGCTAGGATCTCCGGTGATAGGATCACGACGAGAATGACTACCTCAACCCCGTTCTTTTGAACGCTTCCGCTCGCGATCTACAAAGTGGTATGTAGATGCATCTCTCCTTTCACTCGTTGCTTAGATGAACTCATAGATGGATCTTGGTGAAACCGTAGGAAAATTTTTATTTTCTGCAACATTCCCCAACAGTGGCATCATGAGCTAGGTCTATGCGTAGTTCTCTATTGCACGAGTAGAACACAATTTTGTTGTGGGCGTAGATCTTGTCAACTTGCTTGCCGCTACTAGTCTTTTCTTGCTTCAGCAGTATTGTGGGATGAAGCGGCCCGGACCGACCTTACACGTACGCTTATGTGAGACAGGTTCCACCGACTGACATGCACTAGTTGCATAAGGTGGCTAGCGGGTGTCTGTCTCTCCTACTTTAGTTGGAGCGGATTAGATGAAAAGGGTCCTTATGAAGGGTAAATAGAAGTTGACAAAATCACATTGTGGTTATTCGTAGGTAAGAAAATGTTCTTGCTAGAACCCAATTGCAGCCACGTAAAAGATGCAACAACAATTAGAGGATGTCTAACTTGTTTTTGCAGCAATTGTCATGTGATGTGATATGGCCAGAAGTTGTGATGAATGATGAATGATATATTGTGATGTATGAGATCATGTTCTTGTAATAGGAATCACGACTTGCATGTCGATGAGTATGACAACCGGCAGGAGCCATAGGAGTTGTCTTTATTTTTTGTATGACCTGCGTGTCATTGAAGAACGCCATGTAAATTACTTTACTTTATTGCTAAACGCGTTAGCCATAGAAGTAGAAGTAGTCGTTGGCGTGACAACTTCATGAAGACACAATGATGGAGATCATGGTGTCATGCCGGTGACGAAGATGATCATGGAGCCCCGATGATGGAGATCAAAGGAGCTATATGATATTGGCCATATCATGTCACTACTATATAATTGCATGTGATGTTTATTATGTTTTATGCATCTTGTTTACTTAGAACGGCGGTAGTAAATAAGATGATCCCTTATAATAATTTCAAGAAAGTGTTCCCCCTAACTGTGCACCATTGCTAAAGTTCGTCGTTTCGAAGCACCACGTGATGATCGGGTGTGATAGATCCTTACGTTCACATACAACGGGTGTAAGACAGATTTACACATGCAGAACACTTAGGGTTAACTTGACGAGCCTAGCATGTACAGACATGGCCACGGAACACAGAGACCGAAAGGTCGAACATGAGTCGTATGGAAGATACGATCAACATGGAGATGTTCACCGATGATGACTAGTCCGTCTCACGTGATGATCGCACACGGCCTAGTTGACTCGAATCGTGTAACACTTAGATGACTAGAGGGATGTCTAATCTGAGTGGGAGTTCATTAAATAATTTGATTAGATGAACTTAATTATCATGAACTTAGTCTAAAACTTTTGCAAAATATGTCTTGTAGATCAAATGGCCAACGCTCATGTCAACATGAACTTCAACGCGTTCCTAGAGAAAACCAAGCTGAAAGATGATGGCGGCAACTATTCGGACTGGATCCGGAACCTGAGGATCATCCTCATAGCAGCCAAGAAAGACTATGTCCTAGATGCACCGCTAGGTGAAGCACCCATCCCAGAGAACCAAGACATTATGAACACTTGGCAATCACGTGCTGATGATTACTCCCTCGTTCAGTGCGGCATGCTTTACAGCTTAGAACCGGGGCTCCAAAAGCGTTTTGAGAAACATGGAGCATATGAGATGTTCGAGGAGCTGAAAATGGTTTTCCAAGCTCATGCCCGGGTCGAGAGATATGAAGTCTCCGACAAGTTCTATAGTTGTAAGATGGAGGAAAACAGTTATGTCAGTGAGCACATACTCAAAATGTCTGGGTTGCACAACTGCCTGTCCCAGTTGGAGATCAACCTCCCGAAAGAGGCGGTCATTGACAGAATCCTTCAGTCGCTCCCACCGAGCTACAAGAGCTTTGTGTTGAACTACAATATGCAGGGGATGGTGAAGACCATTCCTGAAGTATTCTCAATGCTGAAGTCAGCAGAGGTTGAAATCAAGAAAGAACATCAAGTGTTGATGGTCAATAAGACCACTAAGTTCAAGAAGGGCAAGGGTAAGAAGGACTTCAAGAAGGACGGCAAAGATGTTGCCGCGCCCGGTAAGCCAGTTGCCGGGAAGAAGTCAAAGAATGGACCCAACCCTGAGACTGAGTGCTTTTATTGCAAAGGGAAGGGTCACTGGAAGCGGAACTGCCCCAAATACTTAGCGGACAAAAGGCCGGCAACACTAAAGGTATATTTGATATACAAGTAATTGATGTGTACCTTACCAGTACTCGTAGTAACTCCTGGGTATTTGATACCGGTGTCGTTGCTCATATTTGTAACTCACAGCAGGAGCTGCGGAATAAGCGGAGACTGGCGAAGGACGAGGTGACGATGCGCGTCGGGAATGGTTCCAAGGTCGATGTGATCGCCGTCGGCA
>NC_057804.1:76112505-76115405 GCF_018294505.1 Triticum aestivum
ACAAAGCACATACCTTGATAAGATTTTGAAGAAGTTCAAAATGGATCAGTCCAAGAAAGGGTTCTTGCCTGTACTGCAAGGTGTGAGATTGAGCTCGGCTCAATGCCCGACCACGGCAAAAGATAAAGAAGAGATGAGCATCATCCCCTATGCTTCAGCCATAGGATCTATTATGTATGCCATGCTTTGTACCAGACCTGATGTAAACCTTGCTGTAAGTTTGGTAGGAAGGTACCAAAGTAATCCAGGAAAGGAACACTAGACAGCGGTCAAGAATATCCTAAAGTACCTGAAAAGTACAAAGGACATGTTTCTCGTTTATGGAGGTGACGAAGAGCTCGTCGTAAAGGGTTACATCGACGCTAGCTTCGACACAGATCTGGATGACTCTAAGTCACAAACCGGATACGTGTATATGTTGAATGGTGGAGCAGTAAGCTGGTGCAGCTGCAAGCAGAGCGTCGTGGCGGGATCTACATGTGAAGCGGAGTACATGGCAGCCTCGGAGGCAGCGCATGAAGCAATTTGGGTGAAGGAGTTCATCACCGACCTAGGAGTCATACCCAATGTGTCAGGGCCGATCAAACTCTTCTGTGACAACACTGGAGCTATTACCCTTGCGAAGGAGCCTAGGTTTCACAAGAAGACCAGGCACATCAAGCGTCGCTTCAACTCCATCCGTGAAAATGTTCAAGATGGAGACATAGATATTTGCAAAGTACATACGGATCTGAATGTCGCAGACCCGTTGACTAAACCTCTCTCGTGAGCAAAACATGATCAACACCCGAACTCTATGGGTGTACGATTCATCACAATGTAACTAGATTATGACTCTAGTGCAAGTGGGAGACTGTTGGAAATATGCCATGGAGGCAATAATAAAAGGATTATTATATTTCCTTGTTCATGATAATTGTCTTTTATTCATGCTATAATTGTATTATCCGGAAATCATAATACACATGTGAATACTTAGACCACAACATGTCCCTAGTGAGCCTCTAGTTGACTAGCTCGTTGGTCAACAGATAGTCATGGTTTCCTGACTATGGACATTAGATTTCATTGACAACGGGATCACATCATTAGGAGAATGATGTGATGGACAAGACCCATTCCTAAGCATAGCATAAAGATCGTGTAGTTTGTTTTGCTAGAGCTTTTCCAATATCAAGTATCTCTTCCTTAGACCATGAGATCATGTAACTCCCAGATACTGTAGGAGTGCTTTGGGTGTACCAAACGTCACAACATAACTGGGTGACTATAAAGGTGCATTACAGGTATCTCCGAAAGTATCTTTTGGGTTGACACGGATCGAGACTGGGATTTGTCACTCCGTATTACAGAGAGGTATCATTGGGCCCACTCGGTAGTGCATCATCATAATGAGCTCAAAGTGACCAAGTGTCTGGTCACGGGATCATGCATTATGGTACGAGTAAAGTGACTTGCCGGTAACGAGACTGAACAAGGTATTGGGATACCGACGATCGAGTCTCGCGCAAGTAACATACTGTCTGACAAACGGAATAGTATACGGGGTTGCTTGAACCCTCGACATCATGGTTCATCCGATGAGATCATTGAGGAGTATGTGGGAGCCAACATGGGTATCCAGATCCCGCTGTTGGTTATTGACCGGAGAGCCGTCTCGGTCATGTCTACATGTCTCCCGAACCCGTAGGGTCTACACACTTAAGGTTCGGTGACGCTAGGGTTGTATGAATATGAGTATGCAGCAAACCGAATGTTGTTCGGAGTCCCGTATGAGATCCCAGACGTCACGAGGAGTTCCGGAATGGTTCGGAGGTAAAGAAAACTATATGGGAAGTGCTGTTTCGGCCATCGGGAAAGTTTCGGGGTCACCCGGTATTGTACCGGGACCACCGGAAGGGTCCCGGGGGTCCACCGGGTGGGGCCACCTATCCCGGAGGGCCCCGTGGGCTGAACTGGGAGGGGAACCAGCCCCTAGTGGGCTGGTGCGCCCCCCCTTGGGCCCCCCCTGCGCCTAGGGTTGGAAACCCTAGGTGGGGGGGCGCACCACTTGCCTTGGGGGGCACTCCACCCCCCTTGGCCGCCGCCCCCCCCTTGGGAGATTGATCTCCCAGGACCGACGCCCCCCCCCGGGGGCCTATATAAAGGAGGGCAATGGGGAGGGCAGCCGCACCCAAGTCTTGGCGCCTCCCTCCCCCTGCTACACCTCGTCCTCCTCCCGCAGCAGCTTGGCGAAGCCCTGCCGGAGTTCTGCTGCATCCACCACCACGTCGTCGTGCTGCTGGATCATTATCAAACTCTCCTTCCCCCTTGCTGGATCAAGACGGAGGAGATGTCACGCTGACCGTACGTGTGTTGAACACGGAGGTGACGTCCGTTCGGCGCTAGGATCTCCGGTGATAGGATCACGACGAGAACGACTACCTCAACCCCGTTCTTTTGAACGCTTCCGCTCGCGATCTACAAAGTGGTATGTAGATGCATCTCTCCTTTCACTCGTTGCTTAGATGAACTCATAGATGGATCTTGGTGAAACCGTAGGAAAATTTTTATTTTCTGCAACATTCCCCAACAGTGGCATCATGAGCTAGGTCTATGCGTAGTTCTCTATTGCACGAGTAGAACACAATTTTGTTGTGGGCGTAGATCTTGTCAACTTGCTTGCCGCTACTAGTCTTTTCTTGCTTCAGCAGTATTGTGGGATGAAGCGGCCCGGACCGACCTTACACGTACGCTTATGTGAGACAGGTTCCACCGACTGACATGCACTAGTTGCATAAGGTGGCTAGCGGGTGTCTGTCTCTCCTACTTTAGTTGGAGCGGATTAGATGAAAAGGGTCCTTATGAAGGGTAAATAGAAGTTGACAAAATCACATTGTGGTTATTCGTAGGTAAGAAAA
>NC_057804.1:76116367-76117218 GCF_018294505.1 Triticum aestivum
TTATGAACACTTGGCAATCACGTGCTGATGATTACTCCCTCGTTCAGTGCGGCATGCTTTACAGCTTAGAACCGGGGCTCCAAAAGCGTTTTGAGAAACATGGAGCATATGAGATGTTCGAGGAGCTGAAAATGGTTTTCCAAGCTCATGCCCGGGTCGAGAGATATGAAGTCTCCGACAAGTTCTATAGTTGTAAGATGGAGGAAAACAGTTATGTCAGTGAGCACATACTCAAAATGTCTGGGTTGCACAACTGCCTGTCCCAGTTGGAGATCAACCTCCCGAAAGAGGCGGTCATTGACAGAATCCTTCAGTCGCTCCCACCGAGCTACAAGAGCTTTGTGTTGAACTACAATATGCAGGGGATGGTGAAGACCATTCCTGAAGTATTCTCAATGCTGAAGTCAGCAGAGGTTGAAATCAAGAAAGAACATCAAGTGTTGATGGTCAATAAGACCACTAAGTTCAAGAAGGGCAAGGGTAAGAAGGACTTCAAGAAGGACGGCAAAGATGTTGCCGCGCCCGGTAAGCCAGTTGCCGGGAAGAAGTCAAAGAATGGACCCAACCCTGAGACTGAGTGCTTTTATTGCAAAGGGAAGGGTCACTGGAAGCGGAACTGCCCCAAATACTTAGCGGACAAAAGGCCGGCAACACTAAAGGTATATTTGATATACAAGTAATTGATGTGTACCTTACCAGTACTCGTAGTAACTCCTGGGTATTTGATACCGGTGTCGTTGCTCATATTTGTAACTCACAGCAGGAGCTGCGGAATAAGCGGAGACTGGCGAAGGACGAGGTGACGATGCGCGTCGGGAATGGTTCCAAGGTCGATGTGATCGCCGTCGGCA
>NC_057804.1:76118186-76118995 GCF_018294505.1 Triticum aestivum
TTGGATATGGTGCGATCTATGATGTCTCTTACCGATTTACCGCTATCATTTTGGGGATACGCTCTAGAGACAGCTACATTCACTTTAAATAGGGCACCGTCTAAATCCGTTGAGACAACACCGTATGAATTATGGTTTGGGAAGAAACCTAAGCTGTCGTTTCTAAAAGTTTGGGGATGCGATGCTTATGTCAAGAAACTTCAACCTGAAAAGCTCGAACCCAAGTCGAAAAAATGCGTCTTCATAGGATACCCTAAGGAAACCATTGGGTATACCTTCTACTTAAGATCCGAGGGCATGATCTTTGTTGCCAAGAATGGATCCTTTCTGGAAAAAGAGTTTCTCTCGAAAGGAGTAAGTGGGAGGAAAGTAGAACTCGATGAAGTACTACCTCTTGAACCGGAAAGTAGTGCAGCTCAGGAAAACGTTCTTGTGGTGCCTACACCGACTGGAGAGGAAATTAATGATGATGATCAAGGTACTTCTGATCAAGTTGCTACTAAACTTCGTAGGTCCACAAGGACACGTTCCACACCAGAGTGGTATGGCAACCCTGTCCTGGAAATCATGTTGTTAGACAACGATGAACCTTCGAACTATGAAGAAGCGATGGCGGGCCCAGATTCCAACAAATGGCTAGAAGCCATGCAATCCGAGATAGAATTCATGTATGAAAACAAAGTATGGACTTTGACTGACTTGCCCGATGATCGGCGAGCGATAGAAAACAAATGGATCTTTAAGAAGAAGACGGACGCGGATGGTAATGTCACCATCTATAAAGCTCGACTTGTCGCTAAGGGTTATCG